>NW_004797349.1:903329-906924 GCF_000002075.1 Aplysia californica
GGGGGAGAGGGAGGGGGAAAGGGCTGTTTCTTTTCCTTCCAATTCAGCACATTATGCGTATTTGTGCTTCATGTCACAAGTAATGTACATAATTATTTCAGGAATGAGGGAAAGTAGCGCATTATTGGAAGGCGTTGATTCATATTTTAACGTATTGAGGATGCGCTCTCTGGTCACTCGACAACGTTCGAAGAAGCGTTATTTTTTGGTCTTTAAAAACAAAGAATCTTAACTTCGTTATTCATACAGAATTTTTCAGTTCTGTTTACAAAACGGCAAGCAACAACATGCATACAATACGATAGGCAAATTAGTGTTTCTGTTCGTTCGAAATTTTCCACAACACTGCCTCTGAGTTGCTATTGATCGAACACATGTTTACACCATGTTTTATGAACTTAATAAATTTCACACACAGCGGCCATTTTCACTGTTTTGACTTACGGTCTTTCAGATAATAGAGATAAGACAGACCAAAACAAGGGGAAAGAAAAAAAACCCCGTAAGATTTACCAGAGACAATCTCCAACCATCCGCATAAACTTTAAGTGGAGATACCAACAGTAAGAAGCTTGAAATACAATGATACTCACGGATGTAGTCAATGTCTTGCCACTGGTTTATCACTAACACCTCGTTGGAGAACTTGAACCAAGACAAGTATTCCAGCCATATGAAGTACACGGGGATGTTGCTGAAAAAATACCAAGTTTATAATCAAGATTAAGATAGCTTAATACGTACTGACTGTAATATTTGAGAACCAATCTATATTTTTATTTTGATAATAATAATATATTATGATATAAAAAAAAAAAAAACATTTCGAAAACAAATCTTTAATATTATGTATGTTGATAATTGCATTGCATAGTATTCCATACAACCATTCCTTTTATCAATTCTAATTTCTCCTTAACGTTTATGTATATTTCGTCTGATTTCGTTCATCAAACTTATGTTTTTGTATACGACTGGGTCTTCCCATATATCAGATCAGCTAAGCATGTAGTGTCTAGAGACATTTTATGAGCTATTATCTGACTTGGCGAGTGCACAACTTTCTTACAGAGATTTTTCTCTGCTCCGCTTCCTTTTTATGGAAATGGAAGCAGAATATTGACGATAATGCCTACATTGGAAAACAACGGTTGCGTAAATGAAAGACATATATATATATATATATATATATATATATATATATATATATATATATATATATATATATATATATATATATATATAAACGTCAAAAAGCATATAGGTGAATAGAATAAATGAAAACAATGATTAGAATAAAGGAGAGAAAAAGCAGAGTTTACGATCTCAGAAGACATATGTGTGTGTGTGTGTGTGTGTGTGTGTGTGTGTGTGTGTGTGTGTGTGTGTGTGTGTGTGAGTGTGAGTGTGAGTGTGTGTGAGCAAGGTAGGGTGGTGGTTGGGGGGGGGGGGGACTGGTGAATGTTTGGACCAACATTTTCTCGATGCTCTGTCTCTGTACAAAAAATCTAGGTTTAATAAAACAGGTCACTGTTCAAAGACATAATTAGTCTCATTTCACGTATGGGTACTTAAATTTGAAAGCAAAGAAGATTGAGAATAAATACTGATAAAATGTATTGACAAAGAGGGAGTAAAGAAATTAGAGTAGAAGATAAGCAAATAAGAATGAGACGAAAAGGGAAATAAAAAGATAGAAAGGGGGAAACAGAAACTAATGAAAACAAAGATTTGCTTTGCACTTTAGCCGGGCAAAGAAAACAATAAGACGAATCACACAACAGACACGGTCTCTGAACATTGAAGCGATGAATTAAGATTTAAACCATTCGTAAACAAAAACAATGAATTATGTTCCTTACGAAAGGCTGTAAGACATATTGTTAATCGTTATTCGGTTTTCACACATACAGGAGAAGAGTCGACGAGCAATTTCCGATAAAGTAATGCCACGTTTTGGGATTAATCGTGACGAGCATCTAACCATGACGTTTGACATGATTGTGTCGGCGAGCACTCGTGCAATGTTATAATATATAAAGAGGGGGGCAAAATGTTTTTGCTCATTCCCTCAGCATGTCTCATATGACCTAGACGATCAATGCGTGCTTCATGTATACATAGTATGGTGCCCTTGCTGTGTGCTGGTGCAAGAAGAGGAGAAGAGGAAGAGGGGGAGGACCTGTTGGGTTAGACCATGGCTCATAAGAAGACCCCTGTATGTACAGTTTGAGAAGCTGATGGCGACATGTATTTTTTTAAAGATGATTAATCTTGAAGGACACCCACAGACTGGTAAATAAAAAGTCATAGAGGTATGAGACCTCACAGTAGGTAATCAAGTACAACAGTTTGTTAGCAAATTAAAGAAATGCTTTGAAAGATCAACTTGCAGGTTGCATTTCAAGAGTGAAACGGAATTTTCAGCATAATAATAATATCATTGATAAGTCAAAAGAAGGAAAGTGTCAAAGAATATCTGACTCTACTCAGAACTCACGAGTAAAGGCGGTTTACAGATTCTCTTTCGTCTCGCCACAACCCCCCCCCTCAAAACAAAAAACAACAAGTTTTTGCGGAGTTCACTGACTTGGGACTTCTTTTGGCGATAAAAAAGGATCTGCTGACCCACAATTTCAGCTATTAAGTTCCCCTCTTAGACGGCCGAGGAGGCAGGCAATCAAAAGAAATAACACGGCTCTCTGGTCCCAACTAGGATCTAAACCTAACTAATATATCCGGTTCGGTTGACAGCTCCACAGTCTTTGAGCCAGTAACTCGCGAGACATCCATCGTTGGGAAGAATCATGGTTGGCAGATTGACAAATTTCTCTTTCGACTTGTTTTCGGTCATAGAATTAGTAACCTGTGACTCGCTACTAACTGTGGCTAAGACTGTAGTTAGGAATGACTCGTATCCCATTACAAGGAAGAAGTAACTCAATGTTGTCACATGCTGGGATGGTAGTATTGGTACTCAGACAGGTCGTTGGTGGTTATCGACCATGGATTTCAAGATTGAGTAAACAGAAGCACAAAGACAGAATAATGGACATTTTACAATAGAGAAAGGCAGAACAGACGGGTTGTAACAAAATATCGAAATGTCTAGTCAATTTGTCCAAAAATCTTCGAGACAGCAGCTTAAAAAAGGATGGTATGGTGTAAATATGGACTAAAATATCGGATATCGCGTTTTTATCAATAGTTTTCTTTTAACTGTTTTCGTGTATTTCTGTGTGTGTGTGTGGGGGGGGGGGGCTATTTTCACAAACACCACTACTTTAAACAAGATTTATTGTAATCAGACTAACATTTTTTATCACTTTGGCGTGCAAGGAGATACCGATTGCTTCTTCCTTATTTTGTCTGAGGGGGGTGAGGGTCTAATTCCTCTTGAAAGTCGTTTTTTTTAAAGAATTAGAACCAGTGGCATCACCTACATGTGAATAAAGCACTAAAATCTACATGTAACAGAAACTCAATTTAATTTAAAAAACAAACAAATCTGACGCAGATAACAAGACTGGAATACGTAGCAGTTCATAACAAGGTTTGAAGTTTCGCTCATGGAGACAACACTAATAAGATATAA
>NW_004797349.1:907732-908867 GCF_000002075.1 Aplysia californica
TCTCTCTCTCTCTCTCTCTCTGTGTGTGTGTCCCATTCTCTCCCTTTCTTTCTTTCCCTCTCTCTGTCTCTCTTTCTCTATCTATCTCTCCCAATCCCACCCCCCTCTTAGCTCAGTCTCTTTCACATACACAAAGGTTCTCTTTCTATCACTCTCTGACACTCTCTGTCTCTCTGTCCCCATGTCTCTGTTTCTCTGAATCTATCTCTTTCTTTACCTCCCTCTCTGGTATCCATTCTCACTTTCTAAGACTCTTCTATCTTTCTTCCCAACCAAATATGTCATTATATAATAGTGTAAGAACATTTAGAAAACAAAAGGAACGGAATTTTATAACCTCGTGATGATTCAGAACATCTTGAAAGACACAAGAACTTTCTTAAGCAATGTTTACGACTTGTTCTAAGTAATAAAGTACGGATTTCACATATTGGCAGAGGCAGCTATGTGCGTAACTAATTCCTTTCATCATTAGAATATGGCACCTCCAAAAAATAAGAGGTTTGTTTTTACTGGGACATCCCTGTGTTTACCAATGTATCAAACAAGTCAGTAACATTAGTACCCAAAAATTTATAAAATTTGTAAGTATAGTAGGAACATACATAGATGGGAAGGTAGGTGCCAACCTACCTATCCTGTCACCCTGAGAACAAAATGTTATTCTGAGACGTGGCGTTATCATTCCCCCCCCCCCTTTTACATGACAAAGCAGATCAACCTAGGACCCTAGTAAGGATGAGCACAATTTTCTCCTGTAACTCATTCTAAAATAGCTCCTATTCCCATTCAAAACAAATTGTCATAGCAAAAAAAAACCGAGTTTACCAGCACGGTCTCTAATTAGGTCGCGAATTCATTTTCTATAGCAGGCGTAAACATGTGTATCGAGAGAGGAAGGAATGGTAATCTTGAAATGTTCTCTGAGAAATGGAGACTTGATTGACCCATCCTCCCATTTCACAGCCGACTTGATTTGTTGGGGCCTTCATCGTTAATCACTACTAAAATTGAAAAGTTCCTTCCATCTGTCCTAGTTTATCCTAATTGATCACTTTGTCTCTCCTTTATTTCCATCCACTCTTTTCTCACAGTCACGCAGCACCCTCCCCTCTGTCTTTCTTTCTCTCCCCCC
>NW_004797349.1:911820-914132 GCF_000002075.1 Aplysia californica
TATACCCACCCCCACCCCCACCTCCATCCCCTTCTCTCTCTCTCTCTGTCTCTCTCTTTCTCTCTCTCTGTCTCTGTCTGCCTGTCTGTCTGTCTGCCTGTCTGTCTGTCTGTCTGTCTGTCTGTCTCTCTCTCTCCCTCTCTGTCACTAACTCTTGCCCTCCCTTTGTGTAAAATAATTGCGAGTGCAATTGTGCCATTATGTCTGGTGACGTCAAACACCCTACAAAACAGTTAAGGGTCATTACATTTTTCAGAGGAAAACTCGGGTTCCTCCAACGGTAAAAGGGCTAAAATAAAAATAAGAAAAATATTATTATATTGTTCTTTTCTTAGCACGGCAAACTTCCATTAAAAGATTCTTTGCTGACAAAGTCGCTGCTGCCTTTCTCTGTTGGTTCTCTGTAGCAGATTATCGATAAAAAATATTTTTAAAAAACATGATAAGACAGACTAATGAGTTGTAGCTTTAATCCTCAAAGCAAAGAGACGTGGTACAAAAATCCGCGGTTGCCCATCCTATAACAGTCCACCTCACCATACTATGTCAAACCAACACAGGCTGTCCCGAAAGACGAACAATGTTACGTCCAAATTGGAAGACAACATAATCTTAAAAGACACCATAAAATTTACGATGACTCAGATGCTACGCGTCGTGGATTATGCTTTTCGAGGATTTTTTTCTGTGCTTGTGTTTTGTCCGTTTATTTGGTTTTACTCCGAGATTTCCATACTTAACCCCTAAATTACCAGCAAATGATGATGATGTTCGTAATGGTTGTATCCTCTGAAAGAGAGAGGGAGACATAAATCTTGGTTTATAGGAAAGTGGTTTTGGCGCGATTTTTTTTAAAAGATTCTTTTGTGTTCTTCTCTCTGTCCCTTTCTAATTACCCAAGTCCATTCCTTATGCACTTGATGCATGATAATTACGTGCTACTGAATTCATTTCTACGTTTCTGTTCTGTTTGAACTGTTGTCGTAAATCGCCACGTTTCAACCGTAATCGACGATATTAATTGTTTCAGATGTAGAACTTAAAGAAGAAGATTATAATAATATGCTTAGTGAAAGGAAATCTGGCGATGAATATTTTGTAAAGAACGTTTTGTCGGGATTCGTAAAAGTGCGTTTTTTTCGTTTCGGAAAAAGATTTAAACAAAATGCTTTTATGCTCCCAAACCGAGAAGCTAAAGGAGAAGAAGAAGAAGAAGAAGAAGAAGAAGAAGAAGAAGAAGAAGAAGAAGAAGAAGAAGAAGAAGAACAAGAACAAGAACAAGAACAAGAACAAGAACGAGAACAAGAACAAGAAGAACAAGAAGAATAAGAAGAACAAGAAACAATAAATCTACTTTTAAAAAAGATTTTAATTCGCAAAACCAATTATCCTCTGGCAGGCGAACATAATATAATATGGGGGCACTGCACTCGATCTCAAAACCTTTTTACCTGATTTCATTACGTTTACAGCTAGGCTCTTCGATATCAACGCATTGGTGTTTTCTTAGATCTAAAAGCTCACCTCTCGTGCACTGATAAAGATTATTGGACATAATTATTTTTCGAAAGAAAATTGAAGCTTATTATTATTCTAGTACTTGTTGGTGTTAGACATGAGCTTCAAATTAGGCTTTCTCTTCACCTTTTCACCTCTGCGTTATAGGCTTAGGACTATCACACATAATGTCACTTTTGGTAACTATTCCTGTTGGAATATTACGGTGATTCTTAAGTCGACACTGATAAAATACAGTGGTCCACAAACGGTAGTCCTTTGTGCTTAGCTTTGCCATTCTTACCGCTTCCTTGCAAATGATCTAGGACGGGCTTTCCGTTCACCCGATTTTCTCTTGATTACGTTTTGGGCCTTCAAAATCGGCATATTGTGTTCTGTCACATGTTCATTATGGTTGTGTTTGTAAACTTTCTGACAGACTCTAAAAATCAAAGACTCGCTGTGCCTTGGCAAAACTGCATTCTGAATCCGGACAACTCTTAGCAGTTTTTAAGTCCTTTTTTAACACCAAAGATAGAAGGAAAACAAGGCGGAAGTAAACCAAGGGAAAGTAATACTTGGAAAACAAATGACATGAACAGATGGATGACGGGGAAAACCAGGAATTTATAGAACGGAGAACCATGATCACTGATGTCTGTTTCAGATAAGACATTTTATGACGATGATGCATAATATATTATTATGATAGGGGTGTGTTCACTACGCGGTGATTTCGTTGCATATGGAGAGAACTTTATTGAAGTCCTTGAGATTTTCTCGTCTGTGTGTGTGTGTGTGTGTGTGTGTGTGTG
>NW_004797349.1:914838-922775 GCF_000002075.1 Aplysia californica
ATATATATATATATATATTATTTCACAATGCTAAACAGAGGTTTCCGTATTTCGCAGTTATCGATCACAAGAACACTCATTAAGATAATTCTGTTGCCTTTTTTGGTTACACCTCAGTTGGCCCAGGTCAACGATTTAGGTTACTTCCTCTGTTCGTTTCCTCTACCTTGATTAAAGAAACCTCTCAACAGAGTGTGTGTTCGCAGGTGCTGGTGCTTAAGTACTGAAATACCGCGGGCTATACCCTTATTTTTTGGCAGTCTACTTCGAAATACGTTTCCTGGAATAAATGTAATATGTATATATTATATACTTGCGGGATCAGATAGAAGGCAAGAGGTGCAAGATGTAACAAAAATAATTCATAGCTAGATATAGTAAAGACGAGCAAACGTTGCGTTAATTTCAAATCGACCAAACATTCAAAACAAACAGTTATTGAGTGAACCTTTGCTTGAGGTACCTCACCACCCCTCCCGCCCGCACACAGCTGTTCGCAAAGAGAGGCACAGATTCGTAAAACAGAACATAACTGATTTACGTATCTTGCCCCGGGGATTGGCTACCCTTATTTCGTTTAGGGAAATGTTTTTCCTAAGCGATTAGTACTCTCTGTGTGTATGTTATCAGGTATTCCAAAGATCAATTGCAAGTGTCGTTAATCTCTTAACAAAAGCAAACTAGAAAAGATTAGTTAATTATTTTACAAAAGATATTGTTATGAACATGCCTCCAACAAGCTGGGTCTTAAATGTTTTAATATATATTTTGCTATGTTCAATTATAGATTAGTATATATGCCATGGCGGTCGCGTGGTACACAGAGAAAAAAGAGATACAGAGACAAAAACAATAAATAGAAAATAGTGAAGTAGGACCCACCAGTAGCGTCGCTTAACCATTCTCTGCATCTTTTATTTGTGGGTTTTTTTATAGACGTATTATGTTACGTATAAATAGTTACTATCCCACGGTTCAATGCTGTTTTCTTGCCTGAACAAACCATTGGTTGTCCGATCGATGTCAAAGACAGATTGACAAAGGACATAGCAATTCAGACAACTGGTGTTACCCTGGAGGGGTTGGGGGGGGTTGTTCCTCATTTTGAACAACGTAGAAGTTATGTCCTTGGGCTTGCTATGGTCTTTATAAAAGACACATAAATAACGGTAAGACCCATGTTATACAAAACCTATGCTATAAAAAAAGGTGCGTTTAAAATATGAAATTAACTAAGCTTCGAGGACAAGATTAACTTGCCCCTGACTCTTTATCCTTACTTCACCGTGTGTGTTTGTGTGTTTGCTTTTGCACAGTGCACCAGTGCACAGGTGTGTGTGTGTGTGTGTATGTGAGTGTGTGTGTGTGTGTGTGTGTGTGTGTGTGTGTGTGCATGCCCGTGTGTGTGTGCGTGTGTGTGTGTGTGTGTGTGTGTGTGTGTGTGTCTGTGTGTTCATATGTGTGTCCATATGTGTGTATGTGTGGCATATTTGTTTGTGTGTGTATGTGTGTATGTGTGGTTGGTACTTTCTAGTTCGATGAAATAAAACGAGGATAGCAACTTATGTAAGCCACAAATGGGGGTTAAAAAGCAACCTTTCCCCTTAGAAACAACATAGAACGGGCGGTGAGAGAACTGAAAGAACTGAGAGAAGTAAAAGTCACAATCATTTGTGAGGCAGCGTGGTGGAATCAGGCTCACGTCAAAATAATTAAAGTGAAGAAACTTGCTTTTTACCGCAGGTCGTGAATTTTTATCAAATTTTTTTTTTGGGCTCAACACCTTTCATGTCCATTAAAGAACTCATTTCTGTGTGGATTTTTTTCTGAAAAACGTTGAATAAAGGCACAAAAAATGTTATTTTTCAGTTACCATGGATTCTTAAGCTGAGGAAATAACTAATCTTTGGCGGCCATTTTCTCACTAATTTTACTTCTGAAAACAAGTGACCCCCATCTCCTTCTTTCGCAAATATCTCGACTTGTATTTAAGATAAATTTATATTTTTTCATCCAAATAAAAACAAGTGAACAAGCTTTAGGATGATACCAATAACTCTACATGCCCAAAAATTGACGAGAGCCTGATTCCACCACACTGCCTCACATTTGATAAAGAGCCTGGCAGCATAAATAGTTTAATATTGATGGCAAGAACTGCAGGTACTATACACACTTATCGACATAACATAGATCGTCTAGTAGGCGGGCTGCTTTATTCCTGGCTGTCAGGGCCATTCTATTCCTGTCTTCGTTAGAAATAGCATCGTAGCGGAGATATTTTTTTAATGTAGATACTTTATAAAACACATTCCCATGCAGAAATCCAAATCAGGTCTTTTGAGTAAAGAAGATAAAAGCCAAGCCACCCTCACCACATATATATGCCAGAAGACAAAACACTGAGTAACTATGCCATTTGTATTGGATATAAAATCTTTGGCTATTGTCGAAGTGCCTTTTCTATCCCCTATCGTGACCCCTGCCTCATTGTCACCAATTTCGATGTTGTGGGAGAAGGGATATAAAGTACGTGTCTAATTCACATTTCACTCTGAAGTTCAAGTAAATAATCAGCTGTACACGCTTAGCGAGTATCTCTAGAGACAAGATGTAGCCTTTGGAAGTGAGATTATAACTCCCGATCTTCAACAGACTTCATTAAGCCGCGTTTCTGTCTTGCAGACAAGATGAAAAGGAGCTAGTAAAAAAGAAAAGTCGGGCACGGTAAAACATCCTTATTTGCTTTCCAAAAGGAAAGAATCCGAACCGAAATGAACTCAGCAAAAAATGGTTTAGTGCTCGTTGACATCTCGACATTAACGACCCTGTTGATGGCGGAACAGACCGGAAGCCTAGCCCGATTGTACCCCGGCTTCGACAGGAAAGAAAAGCTACATAAATAAGAGCATTGACTTAAGAGTGTTTACCCGACCTAGATCTAATGCTTCATATTGTTTTCTCAATCAATAAAAGGGAGTTGTCTTCGTTTGTTATCTAGAGCTATATTTTACAGCGGACTTTCGGTACACTCCTACGACTTGACTTGTGTCGCAATTGTCCAGAAAGTAAGTTGTGCGCATTTCGCCAACAACATTTTTGTTTTGTTTTCTTTAAATCGGAATTTAATTTCACAGCCGTTTTGAACGTGTAAAATATAGTTATACTGGAAACAAAAACTTGGTGAACTGTCTTCCGCGCCTGCAACAACAACACAGTTTATTTCAGTACAACATAATATGATTATTGTAATTGCTGGCAGTGTTCAGTAAGTCTTAGACACAAATGAGAGGGTGTACAAGTATTGAGGATGTTTGGCAACAAAAATGGTTTTTCGTCGGATGACAACTCTCTGAATCATTGCAGTTTATTATGTGATGTGAAATAGGAGCCTTCAAATCGCACAATGCACTTCGCTCTGTTGTGAATAACGTATATATATATATATATATATATATATATATATATATATATATATTAAAGAGCTGTTTATTATCATACATTTAGTCTCAATTCATATAATAGTCAAGGTCAAAACCATTGGGATAATGACTGTTGTAGGCCAAATGTGTTATGTTCATAAAACTACATGTAGTTTTTGTTGTCCATTGCCTAAATATCGCTCTTGGCTTGGCTTTGTCACAGAGTTAGACTGAAAACTCAAACAACTCTCCTTTTGAATCTTTCTCTTAATTTATGTCATGTTTAAGAATAGGCCTGTGCTGCAATAATTTAGAATTGTTTCTTTTCTTTACTGAAGTAACTTTGATATTTGAAAAATGTTTCCTCGTTTGTGTTTGGTGACCCTAACAAACTTAGAGGGCCTCTGGATAGAAATATGAGAGAGACACATCAGATATAACTTTTTGTGCAGGATACTGAAACCTTTTTTTGAAGCGAATGAAATGGGATGCTGATGAGATTCTCGAAATTTTTAGTTGAAAGATTTTGTTCGGTTTTCCTCACGCTCACCGACTTTACGTTTAAGGTTGCACTGAAATCTTTTGTGGATTTCATTTATATTTAAAGCATGTCCATTTTATTAACACACAAGACTCGTGATTTCAGTCGCATACGGTATGTACGCAGAGCTGAGAAAAAGTATTTCAGGATGTAAGGGAAGCAATGTTTGACTCCACTAGAGCAAAACGATTCACCTTGTTTGCCGTCTTTGAACTCAACTGTCCGCCAAGCTGTCTGTGCCTTTTGTTTTCTCTAGTATTATAAGAAAGCGTTCCGCAAAATAAGCCTATTTGATGCAAATAATTCTTGATAATAATGTTAAATTATTACAAAATGCAAACATCATAATTATTAAGCTGGATCTTAACCTCTGGTTTTCGTTATAGTTTTTTCCCCCTAAAAGCGAATTGACAAGACAATAGGCATCATGCGCAGGAAAAAAAAAGCAAGACAAACAAAACGAAACAACAAACGATGAAAAAGATGTAAGACCTCTCAGTGCCATCTTCCAATCCAACTGATCACCTTTTGTTTGCATATTTCTCAAACGCCGTGATTCAAGGACTCAGACTTCGGAGATTCCATCAGGACAGTCAGAAATAGGAGGAATGGTTAGAGCGTGCAATGTGTAAGTGATTTTAAACTGCAGAAAACGAACTTTCTAACTAATGCCGGAGGAAGTGTTTCGACTGTAACTTGTGAAGTCTAAATCATGACCTGAACCCACATATTATTCTGAGCACGCTTCCACTTTCGGAAGAAGAACCCATGGGGCAACCCTGCCTCTTTTTTTCCTTATGAGGTTTCACATTAATCAATGTACGCCTGATGGAGTTCAAGTTATTGAGGACACTTGGATCGATAAACACCGGTTGATTCCATACGTCTCGATCATTAGTCTGAAGCAAGTTCGACTTTCAGCGAAAAGCAAAGTTACCAGAAACCACCTTGCTCCCGGCTGTTAGATCGGTAGGAATTGGGAGAAAGGAGAGAGAAGCCTGGATTGGTCACACTTTTTTGCCTCATCGTCTCTGCTGTATCCTCCTATTTTGGGAAAGGATTTGCGGATACGATTTCACGACTGGCAAGACGTACCGGATATACTTTTTTGACCAACACCCAGAGATCTGTTCCTTTTATATTCAAGGTGGCGGCCCAGAAAGATAAACCCAACCAAACCCAGACGATTATGTCCGAGTGCGACGATCTCATTTCCTTGTTACTGCTCACTTTCTCGGCACTGCCCATTTTTTTCCGAGCTATTTATCTTTTTTTTATGAAGATTGTATTCTGCAACTTTTCTTGTAATGCTGTAGAGTTTTCTGTAAAAGCTGTAACAGGAATTTTGTTGACCGTGTATTATTATTATTATTATTATTATTATTATTATTATTATTATTATTATTATTATTATTATTATTATTATTATATTATAATCATTATCATCATTATTATTACCTTCATCATTATTGCCATAACTATCATTTTTGTCCCTTGTCCATCATATGAAATTGACGCGATCTGATAAGCAGAAAAAGGTGCGCATGATAATATCCAATAGTGTATTGCGCTATAAGCAGACAGACTCTGGAATGGATCCTGAAGAGAGGGGGAGAGCAGAGATGGACATGTTCCGACTGTAGTGCCCCCAACACAGTGGACAAGTAAGTAAGTCAGTGTATTGGGTACATACTTATTATAACATGTAACTTTTACAGATAAAGATTCAAGCAACAGAGATGTATGTCAAGGATCTGAGAGCAATGATGAAAATGGTGGTGGTGAGTGATGATGTGGGATGGTGTTTATGTAATGTTAGCGATAGTTCTATCTTCCTCTGCTCCAGTGAGTCACGAGGGAAGTGTACACCCTCTATCCCATTATTAACATTGCTATTATTATTATTATTATTATTATTATTATTATTATTATTATTATTATTATTATTATTATTATTACCATTATTATTATTATTATTATTACTATTATTATCATTATTATTATTACTATTATTATCAATATTATTATCATTAATATTATCATTGTAATTACTATAATAATAATTATTATTATTATTATTGTTATTGTTATTATTATCATTATTATTATTATTATTTTCGATGATTAAATTATTACTAATAATTGTGGTGTGTAAAACATAGAAGATTGGATCTTATTATTATCTGTTTGCAGTTGTTGCTAATGATCTCACTGATAAAAACAGAAGCAACATCTATTCGCAGATTAAAATTCTAATTTCCGTGTCAGCTCTGTCTTTTTCTGTAACATTGAAGTCATCTGAAAGCTTAATTAAGAAAATATCCCTCCCCCTCTTTTCCTCTTTCCGTAAACACCACAAACACAAGAGCGAAGTTAGGTTCACTCACCTAAGGATACGGCTATGTTAGCTGTGAGCAGAAGGACTGCAGTGGCCACCAGAAAAGCGTTAAGGGTCTCATGAAGACCTGTAGATGGAAGAAATTCTTATGGTTTATCATCCTCTGGCAGACATAAGGTGGATGAAAATAGTGTGACATTTTGAAAGACATTGTTATTCGAAAAGATTAACAATTAGTAACCCCCCCCCCCCCAAAACAAGAAGGTTTTAAACTACTTCAATAGAAAATACACCCACACACACACACACACACACACACACACACACACGCACACACACACACACACACGCACACATAAACAAGCGCACATACCAACGCACATAGACACTATGTTAGTACAGACAGACAGACAGACAGACAGACAGACAGACAGACAGACAGACAGACAGACAGACAGACACATTCACAGACATACTGTTAGCACACACACGATTACACACAGTTACATCATTGCACGTAAAAACACACCTACAAACATAACCTCCCCCACCCACACACTGGCACAAACATAATACATGTATACATACACTATACCACGTACACCATTCCAGTCCTTATTTCACCATTACGCTACGTTATAATTACACAATTAATACAAAGTCCTATGTGCTCAGTTCCTAATTGTGAGGAAATGTGACGTAAAAATAATTGGGTTTTAAAACATGTCAAGCCTTTTCGAATGCAATTCTTTGAATATCTAGATAAAGACTCCGAATAATCTTACGATTTTGATAGATGAGATAGAACAATATATTTGGTCTCTGACCCTATGGTTTTAGTAACTCAAAACCACCAAAAATGTCCGATAGAACTTTGTAATTCTAAGGTAGTGATTATCAAACCAACCTACCCATCATCCAATATGTCACTGCTGTGAAAATCACGCTGATCACAATAAACAACGGCATCTGTAGAAAGAATAAGCAAAGAGACAAAGGTTACACCACATGCCGACAGCTCAGTATTTTTCATGCTGGACTACGGCCTTGATAATATTATATCAAGCATGATTCATCTGCCCAAGGAATCTATGGGAGAGTTGTGGCGTTTGTTTGCTTTTTTAATAAAAAGAAGCACATACAAACAACAATGGCCATTTCATGCAGGGAAAAATCAAGAAAATACAGAGAAACAATACAGGAATGGAAAAGAAGTGGGACCTTCCAGTTAGTAGCACCCTCCAACCACCCGCACGAGTATGCCTAGTTCGGAAACAGCGACCATGACGTAAGAGGGAGGATTTCTTCTTTTGCTCGCTAAAGAAGTTAATTCGATTCCTGGGAGGGGATGGCGTCTGGCATTCAGCTCGGATTGGACCTGACAGGCAACGTTGAAGCAGTCTATCTCCTGACTTATCTAACTTCTATAGATGGGGGCTAAACAAGTTTGCAATCGTTCCTTATTTTTGAAAAAGGTAGGCTGTGTCGGGAATTCCCACTCTTTGGTTTTATTCTATTTGAGGAGAACATGTTCGGGGCTCAAACATTTGGCTCATTGACGCTGGCATCCCCCTACAACATGACTGACCCACGAATAATTCAACGATAAATTGAAGGAACTACGTCATCCACCCCC
>NW_004797349.1:922875-925392 GCF_000002075.1 Aplysia californica
CCCCCACCCACCCCCCTCCCTTTTTCCTTTCAGACTGAAGGAGAAAACGAGTTTGAATGGCCATCTGAATGATTCGATTTGCCTTTTAAGAAAAAGAAATCCAATCACGATAATGCTCTCTCTCGATGTTTGTCCGACGTTCCGAACACAGGCCTGGAGTTAAGGATTGTCTATTCCTGTGACGTAATGGGATAAACGCAAACAGCGTCATTTTCGTTTCCTCGGGTTCTTAATGAGGAATATGCACTTTTCCGATGTTGAATAATTTAAAGAATGGATAAAACCATTCAGAAGAGATTCACTATTCGAGTTCATCATCTTATTTTTTTGTTTTTTATGTGTCCAATGTCCATTGTTCACCAAATGTTTGATATGTAATAATATTAAAGTTAATTTTGTGTGCCGACTTCCGATAAAGTTCGAAAGTCTATTGTGATATTTTCTTTTCTTTATTTTTTTTTTTGGGGGGGGGGGGGGGTAAAGAGGAATGATGCCTTACTAGAATAAGTTCAAGGTGGAATTATATATAAGACGCAAAACAGCTCTGTTAAATTTAACAGAAACTCGAAATCATAAAAACCACAAAACACATAGACATGAATGCATTGATATACGAGTATAGTCCAGTCCTGAATGATTGATCAATCATAGATACCTAGTATTAGTATTAGTAGAGGTTTTACGGCGCTCGCAACTGCATAAGGTCATATGAGCGCCAGAAGATTAGAGGTGTTACAAGAGAGTAACAAACATACAAAAGAAGGAGAGGAGATAAGGACGATATATTTTTTTATAGGAAAGAAGAAGCAAACCACACCAGACACCCGCCAACCACCCCCAAAACTTAAAAATAATTCATAATAAGCATATCATTATCACTAGTATGTCCATGAGACCATATTTTGTATTACATGTATATCTAAGATTTTATACGTCTATTTATTATTTAGATTTTATCCGTTGTAAGAATGCTTGATTTCAGAATCACAAAGGCAGTATTCGATTCTGAACTATCCCCCAGGACGTAAAGTTAGGGCACCAGAAAATCGCTTCAAAGACACCATGAGACTGCCTCTAAAGGATTTCAACACAAGTCTAGTGACTAAGGAGAGTCTAGCTCCTGACAGCCCATTTGGTGAAGAGCAGTCACCCCCCCCCCCCCCCCCCCCAAATCCATGTTTGACCCAGACAGACAGGGTCGACGCCCGCTTCCAGAACTATTTTGTTTTGACGGGAGCGGAAAAACATCTCCATCTGAGAGAAAATATGAATGTACATCTGAGAAGTGTCTATCAGACCTAATCATCTAATCAGCGATCTAAATTTCTGTGAAATAGCTTCTGCACGCAGAATTAGGTCATGGACAACCAAGAAACAGGATTCTTTTGCAGCTCCTAAGGTGTTGACATTCTCGTCTGGCGACATTTTCCATTACGTGATGTACCCTAAGTAATCACACTAAAAACATTTTCCCTGGAAACGTTAAGTAAAACGAATAGAAATTCCCGTCGAATATTACCTTCTTTATCTTTTTGCCGTGAAGGGGGGTGTCGTACCAGCTTTATTTTGTCGTTAATATGATAAAGGGACGTCTCGTGTAATGTCTTGGTCAGACGTGGATACCAGAATTACAAAACGTGGGGGGAAGGACGATTGACGTTTGTAGTCGAGAAAAACGTGTGCACAAAAAGAGCAGGAAAGAAGAGGGCAGGGAAGTATACTATATCGTCGGGAAGCTGTTCAGGCAGCATTTTTTTCAGGAGAGAAAAAAGAAAGTTTTATTTCTTTAAAAAAATGTGCCTACGTGAAGTACCTTTTTTATCAAAATAAATTACACACGCACACACACACACATACACACACAGACACACACACACACACACACACACACACACACACACACACACACACACACATACACACGCAATCACACGCCCACCCACTTGATACGCTTACAATTTTAATTCTGAATAAGCTCTGTCCACACCAACTTCCGGTACATTACTGTTTACAATCTCCCCAGTCGTCTTTATCAAGAATTAAAAACGATGTTATTTCGAAAACATGTCCTTGATTGGGGAAGACAAAGGTTAGAAGAATTTGTCGCTTTGTCCTACTAAAAAGTCCAGAAAGACACCAGGAGCAAATAATATGACTGAAGGACGTGAACAAAATAGGCTTAGTTGAAGTATCATCCTGGTACCAACTGTGCAGAATTTTAAAAAGACCGGTCTGGACGTGGTGAATGACTTGAAAAAAGGGCTAAAAATGATTAAATATAAAAAAGAAAAAAGAAGACAAGACTGTTGAAAGAAAAAAGATAGTGGAGTTCTACCCCATAGCGTGCAGTTTCCGTCTAGAAGAAAATATAACGACACCCGCCACCATGTTATCACGGCACATTGCGCTGCGGGAAGAGAGACTCCCCTGCTGCAGCGCCAGATGAGACCTCTTAGACTCAGGTGTTGTGCAACCCACTCCCCCCCCCCCAAAAAAAAAACAACAACAACAACAAAG
>NW_004797349.1:926468-931834 GCF_000002075.1 Aplysia californica
AACTTTGTCCATGGCCGTCACACCCAATCGTTCTTCTCAGATTAGAATGCACAGTTACAGTAATGTACGCGCGAAACACTTTTTAAAAGGCGGTCTTTCAACATATTATTATTATTGGCCAGTTGCCAAAATCAAGAGGAAATCCGCTACATTGTCATGCTGGAAGAAAAGCCTGAAATGCACATAATAAAGGGTATAATTAACAAAATTAAAGTGTAACAGATTCGAAAAGGGGGTGGGGTGGAGGGTATTAGATATCGAACGTCAGTTTAGTCATTTGAATTAAATAACTTAAAAAGACGTAACAAAGACAAAAATTCAAGCCAATTTTGTATGTGCGCTAGCCATGATCAGATATATACACCAAATGACGCCCATGACAAGATTTCCAGAGACTGAGTTATCTAATCTCAACAAAGCTGTGCTCCTACTGTAACATGCCCCTATAATATCTCTCGTTATGCTTTCCTGTAAAGTCTCAGGAGGTGTTCTGGAGTTGCGATGTGGAGCTCACGACTGAACATGATATGAAAAACGAATGGCTGAGCTGACGGATATAACGGAACTTATGTGTTCCGATTTACATAAAAAAAGGTTCCCAAGTCAGTTTTGCCTTGGTTTAGTTTCCATTTTAGTAAGAGTTGAACGGCACTTGCAACACAAACAGGCCATTTAAGTGACTAAGATTAGAGGTGTTATTGGAGAGTAAATACAAAGGAAAGAAGGAGGAGAAATAAGGACGATAGATGTTTGATAAGAAAGAAAGAGCAAATCACATCAGAGCGCCCGCCAGTCATCAATTTTAGTCTTCAGTCTCCGCAAAGGTTAAGCATTTTTTTTTTTAAAAAGTGCAAACATTTTGTTGCTTGTTTCTGGCCTCTTCCCAATCGTGTGATCCTCAGAGTTCTTGCGTGCAAATAGTTGACTACCCACCCCCTCCACACACACACACACACACACAAGTCTCTCAGTTCACCCAATCTGAAATGCACTTTGCCGTATTTTTCCAGTTTGTACATTCTCACAATTTTAGGTAGCTCAAAGGCTTAGTATAAATTATAAATATCCTTAAGCTTGTCTGGGAAGAGATTAATTTTCTTTGGTCATAAGACTATATTTGGATTTGCATAAATGAACGCCCTACTAAGCAGTTCACGGGCTGAGCGAAGACACAGAAATCATCACTCACACACATATGCACGAGACACATGTATTTTTTAAATATTATATCATATTATATCATAGTATATCATATTATGTTAAAACATATCATATCATATCATACCATATCATATCATATATTATATTATATTATAATATATTATTATTATATTGTATTATTTTATTATATTATATATTATTACACACACTCACACACGCTCACACACTCTCTCTCACACACACACACATACGCACGCACGTACGCACGCACACACACACACACACACACACACACAAACACACACACGCACACACGCACGCACGCACGTACACACAGCCACATTATTCCTACGTTCATGTATAAGCGTTTAATGGTTTTATTTCCCCATTAGTGTCGCTCCATCACCCGATGGTGATCAGGGAATTTATTAATCATTCTCTTACCCATTTTGCTACAAGACGGCGGGGTGGTGAGGTGGGTGCTGTTGTGTGGGTGAAAGGAAAACATTGTCAGAAGGCAGCAACAAGCACATTATATAAAGTAAGATTTTATGCGTTTATGAAAAATCACGTAATAACTTATGGGAGAGTTTCCATTGTTTAGAAAAACTAGAATCCTCTTTTGGGTGTAGGGGAAATACTTGTATGTCAACCTTGAGGCCGCTAGCAGGAGATGCAAAACCTCGTGCTGTAGGACAGAAGAAGCCAACGTATTATTATAATGTTCAGGTTTCTGTGCGTGATGATTTGTTTACGGTATGGTTTAGGTTCGTGTTTTTTTTACCCCATTCTTATTCCAATTCACACCTCTCACAGTGTAGAGTACTCCGTTTTCAAAATGTCTATACTGTGGTAAGTTGGTCCCTCAAATCACACAATATGGATAAAAGAGGACACGTTTGTCACGTCCAGCTCAAGCAGAACGTGGCGACGAAAGAAGCTAACACCCAACAATGTTCTCTTCGCCAAATGAAATTTTTATTTTCTTAAGTCTTGGACACCCGGAAATAAGAACTTCATTTGGCGAAGAAAAAATTCGCCGCACTAAATTATAGAACTAAATAGCTCACGAAAACAAAAAAAACATCTGACTTTTCGATAACGCCATTGTAAAACAATTGGGTTATTCAATATTTCAAACTTAACAGCTAAAAAGACAAGCCAGTGCCAAAATGGAACGACCACATACAGCGTTGGCAAAATAGTTTTAAACAAACAAGGACCAGGCCAGTTCCAATATCTTCATTTGCCTCTGACTGTGTTTTCAAGATTACTTTCGAGACAGTTCGTAGATTAAGGATGCTGATTTTTAAGTTTGCGCGTGTGTGAGTGTGTAGGGAGAGGGGGGGGGGTTGTAGGGTCACACTGGTAAGCCTCACTTATTTTCTCTCCATTCTTAGTTTCTGTCTTTGTGTTTCGGGGTGGGTCTTTCCTAGCATAAAATAACTTTTAGCGTTGGGATAATCTTCGCTCGTGTCAAGCTCAATTCAATGCCTCAGTTAACACTATGAGACTATTTAAGAAGCGGGGACTTCATTGAATGTCTATCTCCGATAGGGCAAATTTTGCTGGATAGTAACAAAAACTTCCAAAAATACCTCAAGTTTAAAAATGCAAGGTTAGAAATGCAAAACAAAATCAGCCCTCCCCCCCTCCCCCATTTTATTTCGGCATAAAACCAACTGAGCTAACGTACTTCCCTGATCAAGAATGATCGCTGGCGAAAAAAGGCTATGGTGATCGGCTAATGACGTTGTCAGGTCATCTCTCTGGGGATATCTCACTGAGTATGTGAGCACTTTCAGCGTTACAACAATGACATGCTTAATAATTTATTTACAGATGTTTCGACGTGCGGGGTTAAACTTGCTGCTTCCGCCTGTCAGTGTCAACGAAATTAGGTCACGCCAGCGCAGATGTCATTAAATGTTAAACATTCTTCAGGCTACCAGCGCATAGCACAGGCAAAACCAGATTCCGAAAGGTTAGAACTGTTACTCTCATACGTATAGTATCGGGGAAGCGTCGACATAATAATAATATGTGATGCAATGGTTTGTCTCTTTGCCGTTTGAAGCAGATGATATGAGTTCGACTCTTAATAGGGAATGTTTATAATTTTAGTGTCCCTGTCATTCTGCTAAGATACTATACCATACCAATCCCAGTCCGGATTGGCCCTGACACTCAAGGTTGAAGCAGCCCGCTTCCTAAACGATATTAATTGTCAAAGATCGTAAAACAAATATTTTACGATCCTTGGAATTAATACACTATCTCATTTGAGTTTACTATACTTATTTTTGTTGGCAAGTTCAGACTTGTCTATTAAAAGTTTAGTCTCCTCATTGATCTGAGCACTCGGGCTTAGATGATGGGAAGCATGCCAGTTTGTCACAGGCCCACTTTGTCACAGGACCACCCCGCCTCGACTGTGCACCGCATGATGGAAGTTATCACTGACACTCTCAAAAAGAGTATGAATGATTGATTGATTGTTTGAATTGAATTGTATTTTTCAACTGTTACTGTTAGTATCTATTTTTTTAAATTGTACAGAGCAATTTGCTTTGATTTGCTTACAAAAAGGAAGAAATATTGAACAACACAAGCTGAACTGACATTTTAGAGGGACTATCTCTACACCACCAATTTGAAGGTGGAGAATAAAAACTTAAGTTACAACTACAGTGTTAAAGTGCTGTACTTATGACTGTCATCAATACTCAAATACTTAAATGAAATTGTGACAAACTGGGTCTGTGACAAACTGGACCTGTGACAAACTGGGCAGCCCGCAAAATAATGAGTGAGATGAACAAACAGCATAATAAATATGTTAACTCTTTAGCAAAATAGCAGACACATACAATCGAACAGCAGCAGACCAAAAGCAATGTTGAGGCACATTTCAATCCATCATACACAAAAGCAAATAAAAAAGTTGCGTATTTCGTAGCATAAATGTTGCTACGCGTCTTTTTAGAGGGATGTTTTCCTTAGACACAGGAAACAGAACTGTAATAAAAAGGCGTATGAATAACGAGGTTTTGCTTCTGTTTTTATTTGTCTCAAAATAGCTTGTGTGTTGCCGAAAGGCCAGGATGTTCGTCCGTAATGGGTTAACTGAGGAAGGAGTACAAAAACGTTTCACAAGACTGTTCCGGTAACATGTGAGCTCAGTTCGTTTATACGCGTAACGATATTTCGTTCATTACTGAGTAGCAAGGGCATTTGTGTCAGAGCAGTAGATGAGTTTTTTAGTAGATGGGCATACTATATGAAATACTGTTTCAAACGTTATTCAATCAAAAATCATGTTTCTTCCTTAGGGGTTTTGTTCTTATTTTCGATGGTTAACTCCAAGACTGAGGGGTTTAAACGCAACCGTTCTAGGGTTCGATGCCATTGTGAAAGTTCAGCTAAAACTAGGTTACAGACTTCCATATTACACCGACGGCGGAAAGACTTCTCATACTGCCGTGGTTATTACTTTTCATACAATATTCTCTCTTCAGTGTGTGCGTGAGAGTGCGCACGTGCGGACCCATGTGTATGTCTCTCTCTTTCTCTCTCTCTCTATATATATATCTCTCTCCCCCTCTCTCTCTCTCTCTCTGTGTTTGTGTGTGTGTGTGTGTGTGTGTGTGTGTGTCAGTGTATGTGTTAGTGCTTGTTTGCACTTGTGTCAATATTAATATGTGTCCATTTATAAAAGATGAAGGGAAAGGGGTAAGCATGTGTATGGGAGAGTGCATAATGGAGGGACAAAAGATTTTGAGTGCATGGTGGAAGCACGTCTCTCTCTCTCTCTCTCTCTCTCTCTCTCTTTCTCTCTCTCTCTCCCTGTGCTTGTGTGTGTATGTGTGTCAGAGAGAGAAAGAGAGAAAGAGAGAGAGAGGGAGAGGGAGAAAGACAGGGAGAGAGAAAGAAAAGAATGAAAAAGAGAGTTGGTAAAAAAAAGAGATAAATGTTCTCATAACGGGCGAGTGATTTTACATCACGCTCAGTTAAATTCTTACTACGGATTCCTTGAATTTCTTTTCTTATCTTTACATATTATATCTATGTGTACAGGCATGCATTGTGTGCACCAACGTATGTCTACCCGTCTATTTCTCTCTCACACCCTCTCCTTCTTTATGTATGTGTGTATGCGGGGAGGGTGGGGGTGCGGGTGCTTGTGTGTGTGTGTGTGTGTGTGT
>NW_004797349.1:932697-941893 GCF_000002075.1 Aplysia californica
TCTCTCTCTCTCTCTCTCTCTCTCTCTCTCTCTCTCTCTCTCTCTACCTCTCATTTCTAAGTACACACTAAAGGAAACACCCATCCCTCCTGTTTACCCAAGCACCGACAGACCTCAGAAATCTATTCTGACAGGTATGGTGAATATTGTGTTTCCGCCAACATCTATTTGTCGGATGCGAAACTGGTAAAATTGAGGGCCTTTAAACCATGTGACCATGTGACCAGGTTGAGTGTTGCACCAAAGTAGTTTGTAAAGTGTCATTTGTGATTATGTTAGAACACGACATATTACACGGAAGAAGCAAAGTTGTACTTCAAAGCCCTGTTTTCATTGCTCATAAATAAAGTCACAGGATAATGGTTTATTGGCTTTCATGGAGAACTGGGTTCTTGATGTAGTTTTGTATCATTCATAAGAATAATATCACGACGGTAATTTGTAACGTAACGCTGACCATGCACATTGTAAAAAGCTACACATTTATTGGGATCTCAAATCCATAAAACAATTACACAAACATCACAACTTGTTTGGTTACCCATTTGTGATGTTTAGCTCATTTTTTGTATTCACGTTTGCATGCATGCCTATATTAAAGCGGAAGCTGATGTTTCGGTGAAAAGAATTATGTCAACTTTATGGTCGCACCAAAGATAGGTTATTATTCTCTTGTTGTCGGAGGCACATTGACCCAAAAACTGCCATTCATTGCTAGGAAGAAAAGTAAAACAACGCAACAATCACAACACAGGGAAAAAAAAGGAATAGGACCAGCAGGTCTTTGTTGTGTCCTCCAACCACCCACTAAAATAAATATGGAAATATTCTGTAAGACTCCAAGCCATATCCGAATGTCTGAGTGTTCCAAACGGAAAGAGATAAAACAGGAACCCACTCAAGGAGGGGAAAAAATGTCTGGCACCGCTCTGCACACATTTTTAGAAGCACCACTTACCGTTTCCGATTCTGCCTTCACACTAAAATACAAAGCCCCCTGCACTAACGCCTCCCTTTTCTTTCCCCTGCCATTATGCCCGAATTTTTGTCTCTCTGTCTCTCTCATAATCATCTTTGTCTGTCTGTCTGTCTGTCTGTCTGTCTGTCTGTCTGTCTGTCTGTCTGTCTGACGTAAATCTATCGATCTCTCTGTGTCTATTTATCGCCCTTTCTCTCTCTATTTATCGCCCCTTCTCTCTCTCTCTCTCTCTCTCTCTCTCTCTCTCTCTCTCTCTCTCTCTCTCTCTCTCTCTCTCTATATATATATATATATATATATATATATATATATATATATATATATATATATATATCTCCGTTTTCCCCATTCTATCTATCTATCTATCTATCTCTCTCTCTCTCTCTCTCTCTCTCTCTCTCTCTCTCTCTCTCATTTTCTCTCCTGTGAGTCTTCTTCCTTTCTTCTTTCTCTCACCTTTTTGTCTCTGTTTCTTTCTCGCTGTATAACAATGCACCGGTTAGATAATTCGCAACAAATAGTACAACCAAGAGCAGCAAACTGAGAATGTTGGAAGACGCTCGATATCATAAAGGGGAGATCAAGATGATTGAGAGACAAAGATGCGATGAGAAAAGGTAAACGTACAGGTTTCAGGATTTTAATATTTCACTACCCATTAAATCTTAACAGATAGTTTTAAGCCAGCTCAATCGTTTACAAAGCGGAAATCCATGATCTGATGGAAGTGCCATTTGAGTGTCACACAAGGTAGAGATTTTCAAATGACCTCTGCTTTCGAAATATAGATAAAAGTATGTAATGTCCGAGCACATACACATAAGTGTTTTGTATTTTTGTAAGTATGTATGTGAATCGACTTCCATATGCAATGGTAATGTACTGGGAGAACTATATGTATGGAATAGTGGAAAAAAATAAAACAATAAAACAAAAACAACCCAAGTGGACAATCCCAGGGACAGAATAAAAGTCAATATCACAAAGGAACCACAACTATGTAAACACCAAGGCCACCAAAGGTCAAAAGACTTCCCCATGAAGAAAAAAAAAGGACCATCTGGGCCTTGGTAGAGACTTCCTTACTAATGAGGATCTTAAGCCTTGAAACAGCTGAAAACAGGCTAATCCACTGCGTTTCCTTTATGCTTTTGTTGCTAGTCACCAGCTGTCCGCAGAACACAGCGGTGGACTTATTGTACAAAACGGGATATACATGTATGTATACCTAGATATTAGGCTCTCGTAAGGTCGAGGTTTGAAAAGCCGTCAGAGGCCGACGTTGTGTCCAGGGAAAGGCAATTATTTATTAACACAACGTGGGAATGGGTACCCGGCTATGGACAGCGAAAGATTTTGTCCAGTTTTTTTGTGTTTTCTCACGCCGTATGCTACACGTGAAGATGAGACTTTTTCTGAGTGTTCTTGGGTCTGTCGAGGTAACATTATAGTGCAAAGAGCACAGAGCTAGCTGTGGAGCGGGGACGTGCGCTGTCAAAAGAATAATCGTTATTATCATTGTCATTTTAGAAGGACTTTTTTCCTTGACGCTGAAAAATTGTGAAGAGCACAATGTCGACGTGAACATCACAATATAGGTCTCCTTTCCGAATAGTACTATTTAAGCTTCAAAATTCCCATCGAAAGTCAAAATATAAGAATATCTGTTCTGATCGTATAAAGAATAATTAGATGTTCCTTTCACTGGTTGACTCTCAGACGCTACATCTTGTTCCTACAAAATGGGTGACCAACGAATAGTTCGTTTTACAATAGATTTCTGCAATGACGAACGACCGATGAATTAAACTAATGCTGGTGTTTTATAATCTAAAAAGTCCGGTTGGGTAATTTGAGAGTAAACTGACCAACATGTTCAGAGAACGCCAAGGAATTTAGGCTCAATAGGCACTACAAAAGACATAGAAAACAGCGCAACACGACAAGCTCCGTTAATCAACCAGAAGACAAGAGTTATCACATGGGGCTTAATTTTTTTAGACGAGCTTAACAGCAAACTAAAAGCAGCTGAAGAACGAAGACAGAAAAGGGAAGTATTGGGACATAGAGGATTCTAACACCCAGATCACTTGTAAAAAGAAACAAAAATATATAAATGTCCATACCTCAGAAAATGTCTTTGTGAGGTAGTAGGTATCGACTCTGTACAAGCCCGTCCCGTACTCTCGAATGAAGATGCCAAGCTCCAAGGGAAACGACTGTTGATCGATCAGGGAAAGAGAGTTAGTGAGTTATCTGCCTTTAGTACGCCACAGTGAGTAGGCCTATGCATGCATTTACCTGGTGCCCTGACTTCAGTCTGTTATTCTATGAGGATGGATCCTGTTACACTCTCGTTACACTTGCATAATAAGTACCTACTCAGCTCTTCTGTTAGATTAAAACATGTTTATAAAACCAAATCTATTCAGTCCAACCCCTCCCCTTTTACCACTCAACCCTTTTTACACTGCAATCTGATACTTAATATTTACGTTCTTCTTTTACTTGTTTCAAGATTTATATCCTTTTCTCTTCCTCTAGGCCTCCCCGAAGCTCTATGAGAGTCACTTCACAAGCAAGAGTGTTTAGCATTAGCAGGCAGTAACTAACACACACCCTTTTCCCATCCCCAATCACCTTTCAAGGCATCCATGACGGCATTATGCAGTACAAAGTTGACACTTTGTGGGGAAATGTTAGAGTACTGCTTCATTATTAAAAGAACAATGCTAACATTGTCTTATTCTAATGAGACAGTCATTTAGGCATTGTTATGTTACAATACGAAAGTATTTTAGTATTGTTTTATATAATGGGTTAACTTACATTGACGACTGCAAACATGTTGGAGAAAGACGTGTTGGTGATGAGAAGAAAGATGGCGCCGTTGATGTCCTGGACACCTTTCTGGCTGATGTCTAGCTGCAGGTAAACGAGTCCCAGGATCACTGCTACCGTCTGTGGCACACATATTGTTGCACAGTTTTATGACACCATTTGACAGTACATTACATTGTGTAATATTATTCTTGAACATGTTCATTAAAACAAATATTTTATATACAAATAAAAATACTATGATTCGTGATGTGTAAAGATGGAATTGGATCTGAAGTCTCAATGAATTAACGATTACAAGGCATTGTCTAAGATCGTTCTAAAAAGTGAAGTGATTGAATGAAAATATTTTTGCCACCTTTTACATATTTATTTAGATTATTTCGGAGGTTTGCTGCTTTATTGCTGCCAGTCAGGGACGAATCGCTCTGATTAGAATAATATTGTGTCCTGACAGAAAGACGGATGCACTCAATGAAATAGACTTCCTCACTGGAGAACCGAACCCACACCTTTTGCTGGTAACCATGACGAGCCTAATACGAGGTGCACACTGCTAATCTGATTTATTTAATTCAACCAGGGCCAGCCAGATTGTCCGTTTTGGCACAATACGACAGATTCAGTTTTCGACATTGAAAAACAAGTATGTTTGATTTTGAAGATCACAGCCGATTTTAGTCCAATTCAGTCGAATGACAGCTTTTGCCACATCCATAAATGAAAATCAGGCTCGACCCGACCCACTCAAATTAAATGAATTGGTAGTGTGGACCTCGGTATTTTCATCATTTAACAGGCACCGGTAAAAGTGTAACACTCACAAATGTTTGCATGATCCTAACACGAAACAGAATGACGTCTCTGAAAGTGTTAATCCAACTTCTCCAGAACAGGTATCGGAACTGGGTGAACCAAGAAGACGCGTATCTGCAAACACAAGGAACAGACGAAAAAAAATACTATACGGCAAGAAAGATGTAAAGACAAACTGTATTTCTAATAATATTTGCATTTATTGTGGTACAGTATTTGTAGTATTTGTTGTAGGATAAATAATAATAATATTCCCGTTTCACACCCGCAGTGGGGATTATAATAGATACATTTCCAGAAAAGAGTGTAGGACTTAAAGAGATTAAAACGTCATTTTCAGAAATGTTGTCACTTAGGTGATTGAATCTCGTGGCTAAAAATATTCAAATTAGAGTATTAAAATGTTCATTTTGCCGCGTTTTCTATACCTTACGCTTGCTTTCCTGTTTTTCAAACGTTCTGACAGTGGTAGATAATTCCAAATATCCGTACCAATCAAATAAAACATATCGTTGGCGATGAAAACTTCTGGCTCCTTCTTCATGTTGTTTTTAGAATTCTGAGGGAAGAGTTTTGAATACCCCCCCCCCCCACTCCACCCCATTGAAAAAAATTGAAGTTAAAAGCGTCTTTCACTCGGACTTTGCGGTGACCCACAAATGGTCCCACAGAGATTGGAGAGCCTAGATGGGCATACTGGATCAAGTAAGCTCCGAATGGAGAGCAAACATTTATTTTCACAACGAGAGGTTCAAGAAGTTTCAGGACAACACAGAAACATCTGCTGCTATATTAACGAACAAAAGTTTATCACTATACCTGGACTCCCCAGCAGATGCTTCGTCCAACTGTAAAAAAGAAAGAGAAACATGATCATAATATTAATGATATAATGAACAAATCTTCACGATATTCCCCCATATAGAAAGCGTCCACTACTTAGAACAGTGCTTGCCAACCTGGGTGAAAACGCCAACTGGTGGGCGGTTTGGTAATTTTGGAGGGCAGTAGGCCTGTGGATTGCCCGGATAGTGTCAGGTATTATTTATTTACTGCCCCTCTTAGAAATACTTGCAGTTTGTGGATGGACGGTACAAAAATATTCGGTGGCAAATGTGGGCGCTGGTTGACAAGCACTGATTTAGAATGCGCTTCTAAACGTTACCCCTTTCACCTCTTTAATTTTTTATGGCAATGAATACGTCTTTTGGCCAGAATTCGTTAAAGAGTGTGGTCTTAGGCTTTTTTTATCCATAAAAGAAAGCAAAAAAACACAAGCAACAACAACAAAACAACAACAACTGATTTACCCACACTGACACACACAGTTCAGCTAAGCTGTCTTTTAACGCCACAGGAAATGACTAGTTTCCTCTCTCGCTTCAGGCTCGACTTAAACGCCTATAGCTCCGGGAAACATTTGTCTCGAGTTGGTTAATTTTCGAGGATGTGTGTGACTTTCTTGTGAAATTAATTAACACTATAGTTATATATTTATTTTTTACTTGTGCATGTGACTTGTATGTATGGGTGTTTTTTTCATCCTGAGAAGTTCATGACCTGTGCATTGTGTGTGTGTGTGTGTGTGTGTGTGTGTGTGTGTGTGTGTGTGTGTGTGTGTGTGTGTGTGTGTGTGTGTGTGTGTGCGTGTGTGCGTGTGAGCGTGTATGTGAGTGTGTGCGTGTGAGCATGCATGTGTGTGTGTGTGTGTGTGTATATATATGTGTGTGTGAGAGAGTGTTTGTGCGTGTGAGCATGCATGTGTGTGTGTGTGTGTGTGTGTGTGTGTGTATATATGTGTGTGTGTGAGAGAGTGTTTGTGCATGTATGCGCTTTGGGGAGAAGTTGTGGGGTGATGGCAGAGACTTACAATAGGATCATGTCTGATGGTTCTCGCCCTCTCCTCCAGGTCTCTAACTTCTTCAGTTATCTGTGCGGCTCCCTCCGAGTCCGAGAATGCGTCGCAGATGGCCTAAAGATATAAAAGGAAAATACAGAAAACTCGGAGAGTAGTATGGAATTCAAAAAAGACTAACAGAAGAAATGGCTTGCTTAAGAAACTAAATAGAAATTTCTCTTTTGATCGTTAATAAAGAAATTTCTAGAAGGACTTCTTGGGTACTTGTCTTCTGCTAAGAAGCCAAGGGCGCCTAAAATCTATGTTGCTCTAGTTCAGACCTTGTTTGTTTACTCCTTAAATGAAATAATCCCTTGCCAGTCGATGAATAAAACGTACAGAAGATATTCAACATTTTAATCTGAATTCACTGAAAAACCGTTGTCATCCCCAAAATTACTTCGCTTTTAAACTACCCTCTCACTCTCTCGAGTGTATGTGTCTATGTGTGTGTGTGCGCGCGCGTGTGTGTGTGTGTGTGTGTGTGTGTGTGTGTGTGTGTGTGTGTGTGTATGTGTGTGTAAGTATGTGTATATGTGTGTGCGTGTGTATGTGTGAGTTTATGTCAAAGTATGGGTATGTACAAAAAAAAGAGGGGGGGGGGGGAGTAGTCTGTATAGTATAGCGGAATCTTACTAATAGTTTTTTTTTAAGCGGTTTAAGATATTCTCGCATTTGTTTCGTATGCGAGCGATTCGAGTTCTTACATAGCCTCTGTTAAAGAATTAAAATTTCACTTTCGAAAATAGCCCCCACCCCTACCCCCGCTCTCTCTCTCTCTCTCTCTCTCTCTCTCTTCTCTCTCTCTCCCCCTCCTCTCTCTCTCTCTCTCTCTCTCTCTCTCTCTCTCTCTCTCTCTCTCTCTTTGAAAAGTCTGACTCCTTAAAACATTTATAACAACTCAGGTATGATAGCATCACTGACCCTTGTTCTCTCCCGACATTCTTCCTCCTTGCCAGGAACAATAGCAAGCGTGAGGATGTAGTGGTCTGCAGGATTGAAGTTTCGGGGACATGGACTCTGCATCCTAAGGAATAAAAAGCAAGGGTGACTTATCAATCTTTTTCCAGATTTCGATAGAGAAGGAAAAGGAAATGTTATGTTGTGTTTTTGTGCTTTCAAGAATGGACATACAATCGCTTAGCTACTTACTTGTGCTCTATCTTGCTTTATCACGATGTACGTTGTCATGATGATTGCTGTAATATCATTGGTTATTGTTGTCTACATCCGTTGATGACAAACCTAAAAATCTCTTTAAACAGTGATATAGTGTTTGTTATATTATATTGTTGTGGAATTTTTGCCATGCTCACTAAATGTTGATCTATGAGTTTCTTTCTAATAAATCAATCATTGCTGAATGTTAAAATTTGGTAGAATTTGTGCATATGTCTAAACTTTGATGATTCCTTTTTTATACCAGGATTAACAAGGTGTTAAGATTGGGTGAACAACAGGACGTTGGGTTAGGCATTTTGTATTTCTTCATTATGAATGGTTTCAGATGAAAAATTATATACAAATCTACTCTTTTGTCTTGTGTCCATTAGCTCTTATTCTTTGTGTCCCTTAGCTCTTATTCTTTGTGTCCCTTAGCTCTTCTTCTCGCCACAAGTTACGATGTAAAGGGTGGGGCACACGTCAGCTTCTAAAAGCTTTTAGGACTTTTTGGAAGATATTATGTTTCCTTGTTTCAGTACGTCCTTGCAGTAACTGTAAAGATCATGACCAGAAGCGAATGCTACATTATACCCAACACTACATGTATTTCAAACAAACCACAGAAGTTGCCAATTTTTTAAGTAATCGCGTTCCCCAAATAACAGTACTAATTTGGTTTGAAGTTGTAGTTTTTTGTTTGTTTGTTCTTTTGTAGGAAAGAAATGAAAAAGTAGTAGGCCCTGTTTCCATACCACCTCAGCTTTCTCACTTTTCAAAGAACTCCATCGCTGCATTCGGCTCCCCCAGGAACGCTGTCCTGCCTTCAGCCAAGAGAAGAATCCTGTAAATGATATTTTTAACACAAAAGACCGGTGAGAAATCGGTGATGTCTTAATTAAAGCAAACATGAGATACTAATTTAGTTCTTGCACTGTGAACATAATTTTTCATGTCCTTATCACATAAAACAGAAAGGGGGGGAAAGAGTCTCTGTAATACGACAACACATCAGTGAACCCTTATCTTTTTTTTTTGGAGCGCTTCTAAATCGGCGGTGTTTTTTTATTCTAAATATTGATATAATAGAGTGGATTTACTTAAGACGTAAAAAAAAAGTAACAGCGATAAATCTCTCATGTCCTCTATCTGGCCGACAAAAAGTGCCAGCTCCGCCGGTCTTGCCCCGTGAACGAACCGCCCTTGACTCTTATTATTGTTTATCTGGCTAAAGTCCGATGGTGATCACTGAAGACTTACTGATTAAACATACTATACAGCTCCGATGAAGGCTGGTGAATGGTGCATAGAATCGCTCGTCCTCTGGAGGCCATTTTCTGTAGAAGAAATAGAATCCACTTAAGGAGGCTAGACTCCTGACGACTGAATTATTTAGGAACGTTTTTTTTGTTTTTATTTTTGTATTCCCTTTTTGATACAATTATCATAAAAGTCTACATCTGCCCATTAAGATTTTGGAAACTTTGATCTTCAATTCTATG
>NW_004797349.1:942442-947442 GCF_000002075.1 Aplysia californica
TCTCACTCCTTATTTCTTCAGCTCACCGTCCAGCTCGCTCATACATGTACCAAAAATACATGTAACATTATAGTTATGACAAGTACACATATCTGAATAAATAATGCTTCAGCTTTTTTTTAGATTTGAATATTCGGGGCTTATTTTAAATGAGAATTTATCCCGTAAATACATAAAAAATGAATTTGCAACAAATTATAAGGGGTTGGCAGCGATAACTTTGAGGTGCTCTACAACTACTGTAATTGCTTACAAAGGAAGGTAACAACAAGTCTTCTTTGGGTGCTAATGAAAGAATGTTTTAATGCATTCCGATTCAAACAAAATGAAAACAAGCGAATAGCAGCGAGTATTGAATTTTGTTGATGTCTGGTACAGTTTGTCCTATCAGGTTCAGTGACGACGCACTCTGACACGCCCACTCTGTGTCATAATTGCAGTCTCGTCCCAGGGAAGCATACTTCGTGGGCATGATAACCACATGAAGATAATTAACAAATTATTAACAAACGAATTAGCACAGTGCATAGCAAGTACTCGTTTATCGTTATACTTAAGTTTTAGATAAATAAAGCATAATTGAAAACTGTGAGAAAAACAAAGTTGTACTTCTGCATTTTAAGTGCCCAAGAACAGTAAGTCTTCAAGCGTTGTCGAACAACCAGAAGGCGCGTCCTCAATGGGGGTGATCCCACATTCACTCTATTCTTTCTTTTTTTTGGTAAGTGTTTTGCGGTACTCGCTACTGCATACGGTCATATGAGCGCGCGGGACACATTAAACAAGTTCAGTAAACAAGTTCAGTTTGTAGGAAGTTTTGAATTTTGCCCAGGTGGTCGAAAACTACTCTTATCAATTTTGGACCACCACCAAGGGTTCTTTAATGTGTGCGACTAGCACACACAACCTCCGAGATATTTCGCCCTTATCCGAGAAGGGTAGGCGTAGATCGTACCTACCATAAGATCAGGAGTGTGTCTGAAAGACAGCGGTAAGAAAGAGCCAAGGAGTAGCAGTAGAAAGGCTGCAGAAAAAAGTCAGGAGCCCAGAGGAGGGGGCAAAGGAGGTGAGGGGGTGTGGGCAGAAAGTGTGGGCAAAAGCAGACTACAGAACATTGTTAGAGAGCAAGAAAGGGTGTGAAAGGAGAAAAATTTGAGAAGAAAATGTTCCGTTGTTTTCCGGATTCGAAGCCAGGACCTATTGAACGAGAGACGAACGCTTTAACCTCTAGACCACGAGATCTACCTCCACTCTTTTCTTTCTTAGAAAATATTACTAACCTGCAGTGTCTGCACGATGTTCTGGGCCATGAAGGTGTCTAGGCCTGAGGTCGGTTCGTCACAGAAGAAGATGGGTGGGTTGGTCAATGCCTCAGAGGCGAAGGACAGTCGCTTCCTCTCACCACCAGAGATACCTTTATTGGTACCCCCTGCAGCACCTATGCGAGTGTCAGCGCACTTCGTGAGACCCATCTGTTGGGTTGAGTAAAGAGAAGCACTTTGACATGGTAATTAATATTTACTTTACGACAAAGAACGAAGAAGACCGGGAGAAGAAAATAGCAAACAGACAAAACACACGACATGACGGGCAAACGTATAGGTACACATACAAACAGGTAACTATTATTAAGCGAAAACCGACATTCCCCCCTCCCCCCCCCCAAACAAGCAGTAACTATATACTTGTGCAAATATCTATATTAAATCACAAATGCATACGGATAACTATATTATAACAATGTAAAGATGAACTTCAAATGCATTAATACAAACGAGTAACTATACAATTATATAAAGAGCTATATGTACATTAAATCACAAATTAATACAAACAAATGAGGCATAACCAGTGTACTAATACGTTGACAATAATAGGCATTCAACAATAATATTAGTAGTTAGCGCCTTACCTCAGTAATGACGTCCTCCACTCTTCCCAATCGAGCTCGCTTGTCCAACCGTCTGTCCATTCGCAACAGTGCCTGGTCAAGGAAAGAAGCATAGCAAGTTCAAAAGAAAGGTAAGAGCTTCTACGTCCTTTCATTCTTTCAATTTTGTCACTGTTGGTTGGTTTGGTATCTTGGCATACCGTTAACTCAGTTGGAATGATATTGGACATATCATTCGGAAGTGGGTGGTCCTTGTTCGAATCACCAAAAGGGCGTTCTGAGCTTCCGTTGCTTAAGAGAGATTTTAAAGATTTTTATCCACTCGGCCTGGTCCTACCACAGACGGATATTGAATCCAGGGGTCTTGCTTCTTAATTATCCTTACAGCCGGCAATCGCAATGACTAGTCCTTTGTGGCAGTGTAGTTGCATAATTTGATCTTAAATTAGACGTTTTCCTATTTCACAATGTGTGTTCTCTATCTTCATTCCAGCTTTTGAAGGCATTAAAAATCGCCCCCGTTCGTAGCAAGGCAAAATTTAAAAAAAAAAAAAATCCATTGATAAAGTTTAAAGAATTACTTATTTGGTAATTCATCTGAAACACCTTCCAAAGAAAATAATGCTCGATGTGCTCGATTTAAAAACTAAATAGTTTACCTCTTTGAACGCCTAAATCACGTTCATAACGCATCAGGCACAAATTGCTACTAATCTAAACGGCCAATATCTCTTAGACATCTACTGTGACAGTCTACCATTTTTATGTGTGTGTGTGTGTGTGTGTGTGTGTGTGTGTGTGTGTGTGTGTGTGTGTGTGTGTGTGTGTGTGTGTGTGTGTTTGTGTGTGACACAATGTTTTACGCCTATTAAGAGACAAACGAAACGAATTTTTAGTTAAAATACGTGCAATGTTTATTTTTTTAGCTTCCTGGGTCTTTAATCTGCCCATAGAATTATATTCTGTTGCTCATGACTATTATCTACAAAACTTCGTCTGACAGTAGGAGATTTTAGCTAGGATAAACGGGGGCATTAGGCACCAATCTTTAGGTACATGTGCACAAGTCATCATTAAAAAACAACTCTTTAACAATATATTACGTTCAATATGCACTCATTTTGTTATGTAACATAACCACTCGAGCTAGAACAGACCCTGAACTGCAGTTGTTCCCTCACGGTAAGTGTCCCGATGAACAGGTCGTCTTGCTGGACGTAGGCTGACACATGGCGGATTCCTTCTCCCATCTGCTCAGGAATAAACCCAGTTATGGGGTTACAGGAAACCTTTTTGCCTCTTTAGTTCATGTTACAGAAAACACAATATATCGTAGCCACAAACAATGACTAATTTATTTAATCAAATTTGGATTTTAAAAAATAAGGACGAGGAGGAGGAGGAGGAGACGAAGAAGAAGAAGAAGAAGAAGAAGAAGAAGAAGAAGAAGAAGAAGAAGAAGAAGAAGAAGAAGAAGAAGAAGAAGAAGAAGAAGAAGAAGAAGAAGAAGAAGAAGAAGAGAAAGAACACATCAAAAGTCACACACACACACACACACACACACACACACACACACACACACACACACACACACACACACACACAAACACACACAAACACACAAAACACACATGGGCGCACATACACTCAAGCATACAGATACACACACACTCAAACACGCACACAGTCACAGACACTGACTCTTACACAACTGCACAACAATGAACGGTTTTGCCATCCACGGTAAAACTAGCTTTCTTCTGGTAATACAGCTATATCAGAATATTATTCTAATTTTAGGAATTGGGAACAAACAAGACGCTTCAGGGAAAGTGGAAAGGGCGGGGAGGTGACTTCTTCTCTGAAAAATAATGTGTGTCCATATTTTGGCCTATATACTAAAATATAATATTACGATAATGCATACACTGTACTTCACAACATGTAGCAAATAAGATGCAAGTTTTGCTATCAATTCAATCGTTTCGTTGTTGCAACTGTCATTGATTTTGTTTGGTGGAGCTGTGGTTGTGGGGTTGTAGATGTAGTTTTCTGCAGCTTGCATTATATCTACTTACGTTCCAGCCATTGAGTCGTATATCGCCAGTCACATTGTAGCCTTTGATATTTCTTTGTGTCAACACGTTGAGCAGGGTGGATTTTCCGGCACCACTTTAGGGAACAAACGAGAAATGGTTACTACAAATGTCACGTTTGGGATTTTTTCTTCACTAAAATGTTGGGGAAACCAGAAATGAAAAAAGAAAAGGTATTTGGTTAGGTTCTTCACTGTCAAGCCCAGAAGTAAAGAATACGATTCCCACGTTAGTTAGAAAGTAATTGTATCTGTTGTATCTTAATTTTCTTCCGGGTTGTCATAATTATACCACCTAGACCGTGTTAACCCATATAGGCAGGGTCGATGCAGCCTGCCTCCTAACAAATATCAACCCTGCTGATGGTGGCAGAACATACTATGTACTATCAATTATAATCCATCAATCAGGAATGAAAAGCACTCTAAAAGCTGATATTGCAATTCTTGCCATATAGATATATAACACTTCTTAAAGTGTATTGTTGTAAGTGAGAAGTATAAGGGATTGTCAGAAAGATTGCAGTTAGTTCGCATGTGAAGGGTGGTAGGGGCGGAGTTAGGGATAGGGCTGGGATTTGTGGAGACGGAACAATGGTCGTGCGATTTTTAAAAAAAAGCTTTTTTGGGAAGTGGGAGGAAAGGGGGGGGGGGGGGAGGCAAAAAAGGTTGAGGGAAGGGATGTTGTTGAGGATAAAACAGGACACTTGGACATTAATTTTTAGTAAACATTGCAGTCACAGTGTGAACTACAGAGACATATGTCAGCATTTTTCAGATCTTGATATCATTATGTTTTTTCGCCATTGACATTGTTGGTCTTCTTGAGACTAATAACACACGCAGAGAAGCTGCACTTTCTTCTCAAATAAACACCCAAGACGGGACACGTTTGACGATTTTGCATGTCTTTCTACACCAGGCAAACATTTGGCTTGATAAAAACCCTTAGATTATACCACCGTCGTTTGCTATATATAAATCGATGCGTATAATCCATAAATATCCTGACCT
>NW_004797349.1:954942-963094 GCF_000002075.1 Aplysia californica
GTGCTTTACGGCGCTTGCAACTGCATAAGGTCATAATATGAGCACGCGAGACGTAGTACACATTTTTAATTGGTAGAAAATTTTGAATTTTGCCCGGGTGGTGGCCGAAGTCTACTCTTATCGATTTTAGACCACCAAGGGATCTTTAAAGTGCGCAACGTGTTCACGGGACCTTCGAGATTTCTTGCCTTTGTCCAAGAAGGCTAGGTGTAGATCTTTCTAACCATAAGATCAGGGGTGTAGCTGAAAGGTAGCAGTAAGAAGGAGTCAAGGAGTAGCAGTAGAAAGGCTGCAAACAGAATCAGGAGCCGAGAGGAGGGGGCAAAGGAGGTTAAGAAGGGGGGGGGAGAAAGTAGAGACGAAAGCAGACGACAGAACGTTGGTAGAGAGAAGGAAAGGATGTGAAAGGAGACATTTTTAGAGAGAGAAGAACAATTTCCGTCGCTCTCCGGACTCGAACCGGGGACCTGTTGAATGAGAGGCAAACACCTTAACCTCTAGGCCACGAGAGCCTCCTCAAAACATGCAAAACAAAAAGGGAAAATCAAAGAACCAAATTCTTCTAAAACTCTACATTGTTATACTCCGAGGATAATGTTCACAGATATTCGATATCGCCGTCTAAGCTGACCAGGTATCACATCAAGATAACTTTTACCAAAGGTCATTAACAATAACAATCGGCTAATCTCGCCAGGCAGAACGTTATCGAACAGAGGGTAGTATCAAGGAAAGTAGTGACCAAGTCACGTCTGGGTTATAGTTGGGTCAGTTTGATGACCACAGTGTGACCACGTTTGACACGTAGGTGGCCACGACATGGTAGAGTGTGATCTGAGTGGTCTCAAGCCAATCATAACGGCCACAGCTACATTTATATAGTATCATTTTCAAGTTAAACATAATCAGGCACACGGAACGGCCTTTATCAGTTGCCAATGATTCGTTTGATTGAATAGAGAATGGGAGGGAGCCACAGCTACTTTTCTTTGCTCTATTATAATATTGGACAGAGCCTCAGGACTAAGTCAGTGCTCATACGCGACGTCTAATGAAGTATTCAGACTAAACACAACCCCTTGACTCGTCAAATTTTAAGATAGGACCCAGCCCCAAGCCTCACACAGTGCTAATAATATGACATAGCACCTAGCCTAAAACAGTATAATTATGACACAGCCCCTAGCCTCAGACAGTATAATTATGACACAGCCCCTAGTCTCAGTGAAGTACTCAGTTTCAGTTCAGTTTGGTAGGAATTTTACAGCACTCACAGCTACATAAGCCATTTGAGCGCGCAATGAAATCTTCAAGAATTGATAGAAAAGACACGGAAATTAAAAGTATTAAAGAGGCAGAAGAATGTTCTAAACTCAATAAATATAGAGGAGGAGGAAGAACATTAGACAGGTGAAAGAGAGGTAGAGTCTGACCATAGCAAGATTCTTTGGGAAGTGGAGAAAAAACTTGAAAAATGGAAAAGAAGAACTCAAAACTCTTTTCCGCTCTTGATGAACAGAAAGACACAAATAGAATGTATTCAGTTGTTACGGTCCTTCACTCTTAGAAACTCTTGTTTTTCTGTTCCTTGGTGGTTTGTAACTACTGTTTGGGGTGGGGGTAGGGATGGGGGCTCAACATTGCACGTAAATACGTCAATAATAACTATGCAAAAGGCAAAGAAAAAATAAATAGCATGACTGGATTAGTCACAAATTATAGCAGAAGACAACATTTTTTATTAACTAACAATAAAACGGAAAGAAGTAAACAATTTGAAAAATTGTTCAAAAAGGTAGATATGATGGTTCAAAAAATGCAAGATATTAAGGTGTGTTTTTATTCATTTCTTTATTTCTTTTAGATTGCATAAAATGTTCGCTTATGGCTAATTGTTCACAACCGTGCTTCCTTCATAGTCCCACTCTGCAAGAAATAAAGCATTATTAGTACCCGCAGGGAAGGACATGAACTTTACCCTTCCTCAAAACAAAAAAACAAAAACAAGAAATAACTAAACTAAAAACATAAAAAACAACCCCTCCCCCCAAGATTTCAATAGATATATTAATAAATAAATGAGTAAATAAATATATAAGCAAATGAATGAATTAATAAATGAATGACGCTTTAATTAATAAACAAACAAACAAATAAACAATTAAACAAAAAGAGATTAATTAAATTAATTTGCATAATAATCAATTAATTGATTTGATTAATCAATTAATAAAAATCATGTTAACCAACTTGCTTTTGACGAGTGGTTCCTGAACAATCCAGTTTTTTTTAAATCAGTTAATTTATAATGGATATTTTTCAATGCTACACTCAAACAATTATAATAATATATAATATCATCGTTCTCTGCATCTTGATACATCTAACTGGCCAGCTCCGCTTGTTATCCCTCATGTCATAGAAATAAATTTGTTGCCTTTTAAATTATTTTAATATGTTATAATTTCAATTTCGCCCCGACACTTAGTTAAATAAAATACCGTTAAGCTTACTTCACACATTTAACACACCTGCCTTCAAAGCCAGGGCGGTTTCACTGTTTCAATGCGACCGACTGCACCCTGCACCAGTATTTAACAGTATGGCGTGGAGATAACCCCCAACATTTTCCCGCTCAAACAACCGTACATTCTGGGACTCACGCTCCAGTTTTCATTGAGCGATCGTTTCATAACGATTAAAGTTTGACACAAGCAGTTGTCACAAACTTTACATTTTATTTTTGTCCAGTGTGACAGCACTGATTCAAGGTGTAAAATATGTAACATGGTGAAAATAACCATGAACTGTTATATAAGTAAAGACGTAACAGCAATAGAAAGGAGAGAGAGGTCCAGATTTGCTAAATCTGAGAGATGAAAACAACATAAACGTAAGGTCCAGATTTCCTATATTTAGCTTTCTGTCTGCCAAACCAAACCTACGAATGACATGTACCTATTCAGGGCGTTTATGATAAGGTTTCGGGGCCCTGAGTTGTGAAAACACGTCTTGAACTTAACCCTCTCAAGCGTGACATGACGGTTAAGAAACATTAACTTTTAAGTTGCGGTATTCATTTTGTTTACTGTGTTTCTGTTTTGCTTTTGTTTTGTTTTTGTTTTGTTTTTTATCAACATGGCGACAACCATGACATGACCGCATCATAATATCGTCTGCATGTATTTGGTGGTACCTTTTAAACAATTCTAGAGAAGTTAACTCTATGACTAATTCTTATTTCTTGAAGATGTTTTCCTTATTATCGCCAGCATGGTCAAATCTAGTAATATTGAAGGCAGCATCCTCCTCGCTCCTTCCAACCGTGATCCTGATGATGTTACCTGTATGCTGCACACAATTTTGATTATACATTGTAATATAGCCTCGGAAACTCCGCGTCATAACAAATATACCTAACTGCCTACAGTTCCTAGTACATGTCTTAGGTACATTCATTGCACAATATTTTCTCTAATTGACGGTCAGTTTATAAATACTGGCAAAGCAAAATTAATGACGAAAAAGAAGCATTAACCGACTTGTTAGCTTGTTTAAATGATGGGAGCAACTTTAGAGAAATACTGCTTGTAACAAAGAGAACAAAGATTTTTTTTAATGAAAAGAAAGTAATAGCGAGAAATTTGACAGAAAGTGAACGCAAGGGAATGTTTCCGTGTAAAGAAAACGATACACAAGACAATATCTAGCAAACAAAAGCATTAAGTCCTATTTGTTATCTTCTAATAACTTCTTAAAAAGCTTTGAAGATTAAAAATCAAGTTTAAACGTTTAAATATCTCGGAAATATTGTTACGTCTGATGTCTAATGCGCCAAAGAAAAAACAACCCCCAAAAAACCAACAACGACAAAAACAGTTTTAATACCTAAAGATAGTAACAATAAAATGAGCTCAACCCAAAGCAACAAGAGGATTTTCATAAAAGGCAATGTAGTCTTCTATACAGCTATGAATGTTGACCATTTGCTAAAGAAATTGATAATAAACTAGAGACTACAGAAAATTTAATGGGTTCATCAGGACACATAAGAATTCCACGTAAAGAATTAATGATTTAGCTTGATATCAGTACAAGGCTAATGAATGCAGTGCGGAGTGCCATTAAAAGGACAAAAATTTGGATAATGGATATCGAGTTCAATAACAGAGTTCGATTTTTTATTTTTTTTTAAACTTAGTTGGGAAATAAAAGAAAAAGCAACAGAGACATATTCTTACAGATCGATTATTGCTAGACTCTAGGTATCATGCTAGCTTACCCAAAATCATTCATTTGAGTCATTTATTTATTCATTTATCTGTTGAAATCTTCTCAGGAAACAAATTGTTCAAGCATCACTATTCTAATGTGTGTATTTGTGTGTGTGTGTGTGTGTGTGTGTGTGTGTGTGTGTGTGTGTGTGTGTGTGCGTGTATGTGTGTGTGTGTGTGTATGCGTATATTTGCATGTGTTTGTCTGTGTGCGTGCACGTGTATGTATGTGTGTGTATGTGAGTGTTTGTGTATGTGTGTGTTTGTGTATGTATATGTGTATGTATGACTGTGTGTGTGCGTATAACATTATTTGAATGTGTTTGTGTGTGTGTGTGTGTGTGTGTGTGTGTGTGTCGTGTCGTGTGTGTGTGTGTGTGTGTGTGTGTGTGTGTGTGTGTGTGTGTGCGTGCGTGCGCGGGCGTATGTTTGTATGTATGTATGTATGTATGTATGTATGTATGTATGTATGTATGTATGTATGTATGTATGTATGTATGTATGTATGTATGTATGTATGTATGTATGTAATATGATGTATGTGTGTGGGTGTGTAAGTATATGCGCCACGACCCTCTCAAAGCACCACAGAGTGAAGTCTCACGTGCCCCTGCCCTACATCAAGCGAAAGTTTCAAACAACCTACATGTATGGTCTAACGGTGAAAAATGAGGCCATGAGAGACCATGCAAGACCTTTCACAGACGATATTACAAACGTGACCTGACCCCGGCGTACTAAGGCACACTTCTGACTCTCTCAATGGTGTATCATTGACATAGGGCTGTGCTTCCTGGATGAGACCAAAAGGTCAGGACGAATAAGGTGTAACTTGATTTTCTGTATGTATGTATGTCTGTCTGTATATCTGTCTGTCTGTCCGTCTGTTTATCTATTTCTCTTTTACTCTATGTCTCTCTCGGTCGCTCTCTTCCAATTCCTCCCCCCTCTCTCTCTCTCTCTCTCTCTCTCTCTCTCTCTCTCTCTCTCTCTCTTTCTCTCTCTCTCTCTCGCTCTCTTTCTGTCTTTTCCTCTGACTCTATGTTTATCCTTCTCTCCAACATACACATGTGTACATACGCGGGTACAAAATTATATGCTCGCACAAGCATACAAAAACACACATAGATCTAGACATTCTCTCCCTCCCGCCTTGCTTTTCATTCCTTTCCTTATCTTCCCTTCGGTAGGTTCTTCTGCTGTTGAATTCATATTATTAGGATGCTGAAAATAAACCCATTTAACAGGTCTGTTGCCATATTTGAACCGCCTAGATACATTTCGACTACTGAAAGAAGAAAGGGGAACATAAAAAAATCAGATCTCCAAGATTTAAAGAGCCAGTGCTGAAATACTACTGTTGGAACGAAAACAGAAGCGAACAAACAACAGTGGTGAGAAAAAGTCCACGGTCATTAGTGAGGTGTTGAAAGGGATTAAAGGGAACGTGGGGAAAAAAGTCGTGGCAACACTTAATACATAAAGACAACACAAGCAATGGACCACAACAGCCCTAATAGGCCAGGATACGTGCCAGCAGAAAAGGGTGGTGGGTTAAAGAGGGGGGAAATGTTTACAGTTTACATAAAGGAAAAACCCAAAACAAAACAAAGAACATCACTCAACATTTACAACTTCTTTTCCTACTACTACTACTACTACTACTACTACTACTACTACTACTACTACTACTACTACTACTACTACTACTACTACTACTACTACTACTACTACTTCTACTACTACTACTACTACTACTACTACTACTACTACTACTACTACTACTACTACTACTACTACTACTACTACTTCTACTACTACTACTACTTCTACTACTACTACTACTACTACTACTACTACTACTACTACTACTACTACTACTACTACTACTACTACTCACTACTCTACTACTCACTACTCTACTACTGCTACAACAACTACTACTACAACTACTACTTCAGTAATACTACTACTACTAGACCTACTGCTACTACTACTAATTTTAAAAATCAGTATTAATAATAATAATAATAATAATAATAATAATAATAATAATAATAATAATTGCATGTATGCAATTCAAAACCACGCTCTACAGCATGCTCTACCCTTTACAGTTTTATTATCCCAGTAAACCCTAGAGCTCGACTCAGAAACATTAATCTCTGCTGCGGATTACACGCTCTAAAACGCTGCAAACAGACAAGATCTCCAGCTGTCTAAAGACAGAAGCCTACTTCCAGCTTGGTGAAGTGAGGAAAATTCGTGTGAAGTGGCCTTTCCAATGACACAAAGTCGGGCCCCAGACGGGATTCGAACCCACGTCCTTGCGGCTGAGAATATGAGAGCCTAACCCGTAGACCACTCATTTCGACGAATAAGTATACTGATGTTGCTACAGTTATCGTTTCTACAGCCAGAGGTATCAAATCAAGGGTTACATCCACGAGGTGAGGCTTATCTAATCACTTGACAACTTATCATTACACTTAACGAAAATGTGTGAGACTACCTCTATGTCTAACGGAGTATTGCAGTTTCATCGACAAGAAACATACGAGTGCTTCCAGCTTGTATAAGTTAAATTGAATCCTTAGTCTAAAGTTCAGATGTCATTTTAAATAGGTGCAGTCACCAATCAGGACAATTTTCAAACGCGAGAGCTTACACTCGTAAAAACCACTGACGTAGTTTGAACTAATTAATCGACTGATTATTGTGGATTTCAAAAAAAAAGTTTTAGGCCTACTCTTTTTTTTAAATTGCTCAATAAACCAGTAGAAAAATTAATAAATCTGGACCATATATTGTCTGTGAAACCCTTTTTTAAAAAATATACCACTTGACTCCTGGTTTGAGGGGGGTTCTGTAATACTGAGTTGTTATCAGTAATACTGAGTTGGTATCATCTCTGTGTTACTGTAATAGAGCAGTCCAGCACTGCATTCTCTCCTTCGCCTCTAATTTACCCCCCCCCCCCCTATTCCCCCATAGCTCCTCATTCCCATCCCCACGGCTCTCCTCCCTCTCCCGTAAACATTAATTTGAACTCATAAAAGATTACTTCTCCTCGTGTCGTTTTTACAAACATAGGCTAGAGTAATCGATGATGAAAACAAGAAACCTACGATTACTCCTGGACTAGGACATGCAGCAATTGTAACTCTCCATCATTTATTCTTTCGTTACAGTTTTTGCACTCCAGTGTTTCGAGTAGCGTTTATTTTGAAGATACAAAAATGAAAACAGGCTCTAGAAACCACCCTTAAAACTTACCTCAGACTCTGGAGAACACACGAGGAGATCCCACTCAGGTCAGTCAATCAAACTGTTCATAGGCTACTCCTGTGCCTAAATCCTGTGCCGATATGTAAACCAGTTGCCCTACTCTAACGAATTTCGCTCCTTAAATCAGACGGGCATATCTTTGTGTCAGCACCCGTGTACGTTCAGAGGCGGTGTGATGTGTTACACAATTATTTGACTTTCCCAATCGCAAATCGTACACGGCAACTCCATCGGGCCGTAACATATAACTGCTGTGCAGGTTGGGTTTTTGTTTTTTTCTTCCGTGCGTTCTTTTTTTTCTCTCTCGTTATTCCCCGCTTCGTTTTTCGGCCAGTGCGGCGTCATTCATATTTTGTTCAAAAGCAGAAGCATCGCTTAACGACTTGAATATACAAATATCTTTAGAATTTGCAAGAATCGCGAATTCCAGTCACATGCGAAAAAAACAAAAACAGTAGGCTACCGGTACACATAACTTTATTTCGTTCCTCAGGGCCTCATGGCACTTAATAGCGTACACAAAGACACGGGCACTGGCGCACAGACACACACGCACGTAGCATACAAAGACAAACAGAGAGAGAGAGAGA
>NW_004797349.1:964292-985556 GCF_000002075.1 Aplysia californica
TTCTTCTTCTTCTTCTTCTTCTTCTTCTTCTTCTTCTTCTTCTTCTTCTTCTTCTTCTACGTCTTCTTCTTCGATCTGCCTTGAATTCTTTAGATACAGCCGGTATTGCTTTCATGAAGAGGATCACGGTTTCAATAAAAACTTGCTCACTGGGAGATGACGAGGGGGTGGGGGCAACAATAATCATCCATACTCTCAAAATCTATTATTGTGAAACAGAAAAATACATTTAAAAAAAAAAAACGTTTCATATTAATTTATTCATTTTTGTCAACAAAATAATACTATTATTTTTTTGGCCCAAAGCATTTTGAGTAATCCTTGGTACCTTGACAATAATGTAAAAAGTACACTTTGCAATGGTTATAATAAGTTTCTTTGTTCACAGCTCTTGTACACTTGGCGTGTTTCACACAATAAATTACAATTCTTTTCAAATTCATTTCAAATGCACAATGTGACAGGTGGCAATAAAAATACATGGTATTCACTGTTTATAGATCTAACAGCAATACACTGGAATGGAGAAAGATCAATTTTACAGTGAGTGGATCAATAGCCATGTCATTTTAAATGTCACATCACATTTTTACTTTGCATTTTTTATAAGGTAGACACTATGTGGTAATCGGCCTAGAAATAAAGTCAGAAAGTTTATTTTTTTAATGCTTAATTGAATTCACTCTTATGCCAGTAAAGGCTTTATGCTATACTGAGCAGAAGTAAAAATAAACGTACAGTTTTTGTTTTTCTCGTCTTGTTTTTTATTTCCTCAAATATGATACGCTTAATAAAACCGCACCCATCATTATTATTACAAAAAATGTAACTTATGACTTAGCTGTGGAGAATGGCCTGGTAGCTGGAGAAAAGATATTGGACTTTTCTTCATTCATGAGCGTACAAGGAAAAAGAAAAGGTCAAACAACTTCCAGTCGTGTTGACAGCCACTCAAGAGAGATTTCGAGCCTAGGATGTGGAGAGTGCATAAATGATCTCCTTTGTGCTTTGCTGGGAACAAGACTGGAATTCGCACGAGAAGTTTTTGGAGCAATTCAGTTTTACAATGTGAGGGAAGTGTATAAAGCTGAGGATTAGGCAAAAAAAAAAAGAACAACCCAACAAACAAAGCAATAGCAACAAAGGTCTATAAAAATAATAATTCGGAGAAAACATTATTGAGCTTTGAAAGGCTTACTTGATAAGTCAGGTTAAAAGCAAACGACAAGACTTTGAGCATCAGAAAAGCCTGAGGCATCATCATTCGGTCTTTGTTTTCAAACCCTCCATATCTAATGCGCTAATATGTGGGAGTGCAAGAGTACACCCCAACATTTTTGTAAAACAAAATAGCACCTTCAAAACAAAAACAAAAGAAAAAACAATAGCGAAAGAGATTTAGCCCTCCAAAAAAACTTTAAAAATTACAATAGAATGCTGAAAAATGTTGCAGAAACAAAAGCACGAAGTATCAATTGATGAAAACGAATTTTGTGAAATGGCCTGACATAGCAAAAACCACAATTAAAACATTATGATGCACGTTCAACTACAGACTTCAACATAAGTTAAGGACCACTTACAAACACTCTGAGTGGTATTCTTGGGTCGACGTGCACGTGGGCATTCTTGGACTGATCCAGTAGCTTGATGGCGCTACCTCATGCGGACACGACAGAGTGTGACACTGCAAACCTTTTGGCAACTTCTCGGGCTCCAACTCTATCCTGCAGCCATGCCATAGCTCTGGCACAATCAAAGACTCCCAGCTTTCGTCTTGGTGGCATGTTGATGCGATACTGGATTTTGCGCAAACGACGATTTATATTGCCACCAAAGTGAGCACAGTTCGAGACCATACATCCGTTTATGACGTGCATCAGAAATTTTAACTGAGGAATGTCCGTGGTGCCGCACACAAGTCGATAAAAAACCCCGGAAAATTTGGCTAAAATTCCCCAAGAATATCCGTGCTGCCCGTGGTGGTTTTGGCCCTTTAGGAAGCTTTGCAGTGTTCATTGGTGACCCATTAACACTTTCAAAGCAAAATATTTTGAAGCATTCCTTGCTGTCTTTTTTTCAGATTTAAAAAAAAATCAGGGCTGTCTGTCAAGGTGGTCTTAAACTTATGTTGAAGTCTGTTTAAACAGACCGTAAAACCAGTTTTTAAAACCATGTCTGTGATGAAATCGTTAGGCACTTCGCTGTGTATGTAGAAAAACCTGGTTTCGATTACCATTTGGGGTAAATTTTCATCGAGTATCTCCGTCTTGCTGAAGGGACGTTGTATCCCTCTCACATGGGGTTGGTCCTGTCAGGCAGAGTAGAAACCTGCCTCCTAAAGTATCTATATTGTGTCCACGGGGGCATAAATGTCTCCAATAAAAACGGTTTTCAGTTCGAATTCCGACCAATAATAAGTTAAAAAGAAATGCACTTCCTCACTACCCATCCTCCATGTCCACACCCCTCTCCTGCACCACTCACCTAACCCATTCCAATCTCATACATCAACAGCCTAGTCTTTATTGCTTCTAACCTGAAGAAAACCGACTGAGCACCACCTAACTCTGGCTGAACCTACAGAATGGCAGCAAGAAAACTATACAGATCTGAGCAAGTCTAACTAACTCAGTTTTGCGCGAAGCGATAGGATCGCCCCGATTGAAGTTTGTTTCCTCCTATAAATCAAGTGGAATGCCACTCGAATAAAACCACTCTCAAGACAAAAATATTGGCGAAAAAAAATTGGAATATGCATACACACATATAAACATGCGCGCACACATACACACGTGCATATACACACATACACACACATACACGCACACACACACACACACACATACACACACACGCACGCGCTTGCACTTATACACACATACACATATACACACACAAGCACACACACGACCCATCAAAATCTGAATCTTTGCAGAAAGACCATAGGCACCTCCGTCTGTCTATCTGTCTGGCTCCTTTTCCCGTGTGAATCGCTTTTTGTAACTCAAAAGGAGAGTCAGACAGGTTTGACAGTACATATAGACGGGCAATACACTGGAAAACAAATAGCTTAGTTTGTTGGATCAATGTCCCATGCACATAACAGGAAAACTCGATCAGCTGGACGCTTCGTACTCATTCTACACTTAAAACTTCCAGTCCATCACGAACACCATGTTCCTGCTACCTTACACCCATAAGGTCACCTGGATACATCCACATTCTAAACACTGGCACCTGGCTGACTCCGTGAGATCACCAAGACTCCGGACATCAGTGGCGTCCCCACATGTTGAGAACAATAAGAGGAGGTGATTGCTCTTCTGGCGATTTGCATCTGAGAGCAAAGTTCTCGTTCTCCATCACCAGCACGCGCAGACAGAAACATGTCAGATACGTCAACCTAGACATTATGTCTTACGTCTATTCCTGGGAGCGTCTTGCGCGTATAGCGAGGGCGATGAATCCAACGATGTAAAAACCGATCATGATTGCACACAGGCACCCGTAGTTCAAGTCAACGTCGTGCTGGGGACAGGATAAGATACACTTAGTTCCAGGGTATTTGACTGGGCTCAACAGAGAGTCAACAACAAGCAGAAATTTTACCCTAAGGTAGATTAGGATTTAAACAGCGTTGGCGAAAAAAAGAATACTTAATACACATTATGACCGATACACCATTTAATAATGCCACTTTCCTCCATACTATACACAATGAACTTCGAACAACCACATGTAACCAATGAGCTCGTACTTCAATACCCCAATATTGTGTCTGTTGTGCAGCTGTTAAGCGCTTCGTTGTCGCATGCAGAGGACCAGAGTTGTTTTTTTTAGTAGAGGTTTTACGGCGCTCGCAACTGCAAAAGGTCATATGAGCGCCAGAAGATTAGAGGTGTTACAAGAGAGTAACAAACATAAAAAAGAAGAAGGGGAGATAATGACGATAGATGTTTGATAGGAAAGAAGAAGCAAACCAGCCCAGAGCACCCGCCAACCACCCATGGACCAGAGTTTGAAATCCTGTCTGGAGAGAAATGTTATCGAGTATCTCCTCCTTTCTGCTAGGACGTTGTATCCTACTCAGCTTGGGTTGACCCTGACATGCAAGGTCGGAGAAGTCTCCGACTTCTATACTTCTATTGTACATAACAGCTTGCACTAAAAAGATTAATTCCATCTTTTTAGACTACAAACATCCCTTGTTCCCTCAAATAAAAACATCAGTCAGAAGTAAAAGACCTAGGCTTCAGATCTGTAACAAAGAAAGATACAGAAGGTCATTTTTACCATCATCTATCAAAATGCTTCAATCTTAACCATCTTGTATGAGTATACTTACGATCTTAGAGCATGCATCAAAATAACATTGAGTGTGTATCTAGCTTACGATTATTATTTTTCATATTGCTACTCATTTATATAAAGCTTGTGATTGTAAGCCTATGCGTGTGTGCATGTGTATGCGCGCGCGCGCGTGTGTGTGTGTGTGTGTCTGTTTGTATGTGTGTGTGTGTCTGTTTGTGTGTGTGTGTGTGTGTGTGTGTGTGTGTGTGTGTGTGTGTGTGTGTGTACACGTGGTGAAACATCAAACCAATGTGCCAGGATCAGGACAATAAAGATGTATCTTATCTTAACTTATCTTATCTTATCTTATCTTATCTTATGTCTGATATAAACTGAGTCGATGGAAGCGTAAAACACCTACATGTAAATACAAAATACGAATGGTACAAGGAGAAGACAATAAAAACAATAAGAGGAGCAACAGCAAAGAAATAACTTGATCAAGAACAGCGGCAGTAAACACAATCACAGCAACAGCAACAAAAACAACGGTAGCAATCACTGCATCAAATTACGGTAATAGCAAATGAAATCAAACATGCACTAAGAAAAACAACGGTAGCAATCACTGCATCACATTACGGTAATAGCAAATGAAATCAAACATGCACTAAGAAAAACAACGGTAGCAATCACTGCATCAAATTACGGTAATAGCAAATGAAATCAAACATGCACTAAGAAAAACAACGGTAGCAATCACTGCATCAAATTACGGTAATAGCAAATGAAATCAAACATGCACTAAGAAAAACAACGGAAGCAATCACTGCATCACATTACGGTAATAGCAAATGAAATCAAACATGCACTAAGAAAAACAACGGAAGCAATCACTGCATCACATTACGGTAATAGCAAATGAAATCAAACATGCACTAAGAAAAACAACATCTCACAGGATCCATGCTGTTGTAAGCCAGAACTTCAGCCCCAGTGTTGAACTGGCATGCACGGACTCGACAGATCTCCTCCATGGTCATGTTGGGAAAGATGGTGGCGTTCCTATTCTCGCACGCTGAAGGTTTGGGAAAGATAACAGATAATAATGGTTTTAACGAATAGACAGTGGCGAGGGTTTTACCCATAAAACCAACTTTAACATTCTGTTAACATGGATTTGCTCCCCTCACCTCCCCAATTCTCTCTCTCTCTCTCTCTCTCTCTCTCTCTCTCTCTCTCTCTCTCTCTCTCTCTCTCTCTCTCTCTCTCTCTCTCTCTCTCTCTCTCTCTCTCTCTCTCTCTCTCTGCCCTTTCCCATTCTCTCTACCCCTCTTTCTCTCTTTCTCCCCCCCCCTCTCTCTCCCTCTCTCTCGTTCTCTCACTCCCTCACTAGCATCTTTATCTCTATCATGATGTTCATTTAGACTGAATACACAATAAACAGGAAACTGCATGCCGACCCTGAGAACGGAAGGTTGTATTAAATGAGCCATCATTATTTTGCTTTCTCCTCTTTACAATCTAACCTGCCTTCCAAACGTGTCTAACTACGTAAGAATTTCACAGATACATGTCTGTAGTAAAATGCACTTACCTATGTGTGACTTGCTCTCCCATTGGCTCACAAGCATTATTTCATTGGCATACTTGAACCATGACATCTTTTCCAGCCAAATAAAGTAGACCGGTGTATCGCTGTTGACAGGAAAAAATTGGTTAAATGCTGTGCAATTTCTGTCAATCTTTTAAAATGATAACTTTTCATCCAAACATCCATACTTGTTTTATTTCCTTGTTAGGTGTTTTGTGTGTGTGTGTGTGGGGGGGGGGGGGGGATAATTTTTATTTAATTTGATTACACTTAAGAGAAGTCCGACGTAACAACGAAATACTTAATCTGTAAGGACGGGACACAACTAATGGGAAATGCATCAGAAGTTAATTTGTTGCAGGTGAGAAAAGACCATAACTATTCCTTTAGGCCTCAAACCACAAGCTACTTCGTGTCATTCGCAGTTCACTCACTGCTACGGTAGTGCAAGTTTAATCATATAATTTATTCTGAACGGTTCTTCATAGACCAGTCATCGGTTGCCTCATTGTAAGACTTCAAAAAGAAAATAGAGCATTATTTTTTTTTTAAAACGTCCTCTCAATTCTCTTTACTGATAGAGACTAATCTCTCAAATACCTACTCTTTAATCACAATTCCTTCAAGAAGTCTGTGTCATTGATACGACCCAAAATGCCCTAAAATACTGACGCTTTCTTAATAATACATGTAATAATAAATTGTATGACGCAAATTCCCGATCAACAGCGAGCTCTACTGTGCTTTACAATTTGTAATACATGTATTATTATTATTATCCCAGCAAACCTGTTAGCATTCTGAAACAATCTCAAGTTCCTAGGAAGCATGCAGTGCAAGCTGTCATTTTACAAGAACGTAAACTGTGTAGCTGTTCATACTTGGCTGAAGGGAGGAAAATTAGTTTAAAGTGAGAAAATAACGTCGGGCCCCAAACGTAGCCCATTGGGATGTCCATGAGATATCCCTACACGTCATTATATACCCTCTATAAAAACGAACGCCTGACTCGGCCCACTGACAAAAATATTCAATCTTTGACCTATGATAAGAGATATGTGCACAACCTGTACTTTTTCATTATGGAAACTTTATTTAACAAATGAGTGTTTTATGATGTGATATGGGCCAATGGCCTTAAACACTGAATAAACTTATTTACTAACGTATAGAAAAGAAAATACGTTCATACGTTTTGTGAATTGACTTCCTATACCAATTTTTAGCTTATGAGATTGTTTTACTCACTGTCTCTAGGAGTAGTAAAATGACTCAGGCCAAAACGTTACCAATATGATGGTACACAGCATTATGGTCTATCTCAATAAACATCAACATCTGTCTGTTCTTTCATTTTAAAGTATGATTCATCAAAGTCAGTTATCACTACCTTGATCATGATCTATTAAAATAAGCTGGTGAGTGTGCTTTCTAGACTTGATTCAAGTCGAAATGACAGGACAGCAGCTAAAATGACCCTGAAAATAAATTTCCATCTTGATTATGGACACAGAAAAATTCTTGTGTTCTACGTATGTAGCGAAGGCTGCATAATGCCAATATATTGCAGACCTACGATGTACACTCTGATGTAGTTCCGGTTCACTATAGAGCCCACGATTTGACTAAATTTGGTACCAAATGAAGGGCCAGTTGGGGAGGAAAGGGGGAGGGAGTTTCACAAGCAGAAAACCTAACTGAGATAGATGTTTTGCCTTTAATTTGGGTGCTCATGGTGTGAACATTTCGTAGCAACATTTTTTATAAAGAGCAAAGAGCGGCGGATATATAGGTGCACGGTCAAGGATTTTTTATCTCAAGTCTATGACTAGTACTTATTACAACAGTATTATCAGACGGTCATACGTCTTAGAGTGAAGGAAGTGAATTAAGGTAAACTTACTCCGCGTTCAAGAACAGACCACCAAACAAAAGGAATGGCACGAGGACAGGGGACGCTATTGACAAGGCGATGGTGGTGTCCCCGGCAATCACAGATATGACGTACCCTGCAAACAAAACCAAATTAAAAGATCAATACATAGATACATGAATTCATAACCTTTTTCAATATAGATGATTTTACGCCCTAATCGACAAAATTTAGATCAATTTTAGGAAGCAGGCTTCGGCCCTGCCTGTCAGGACTAACCCGGGCTAAGAGGAATACAACATCCCATCAGACAGACCAAGTACTCGATAAAACTTCAGCCTACTCGGGAATCAAACACGGGTCATCTGCCAGCCACAGCAAAGTGTCTAGCTGCTACAATGCACACAACGGTGTTATGTAGGCCCTACATGTTCTAAAAAACTAAAGACAAACCAATAGGAACGACTGTTTCGGCTCTTTGCCTCCATGAATATGAGGCGAAGAATTTCGTCACAATTTACTAGAGTTCCATTCTCTTTCTTAATCCAGAGAAAAAGGTGAAACATTGAGACCTGGAAGTAGCCAAAAGTTCTGTATTACTAAAGTTTATTTAAATTACTTTCAAGAGAACAACTTCAAAGCACACCAACATTTTAGGAAATGGTATACACAATTTTTTTTTAAATTAGTGAATTTATCAGCACCATCTATCGTTCTATAATATCCATCCATCCATCCATCCATCCATCCATCCTTCCATCCATCCACCTGTCTGTCTGTCTCTCTGTCTGTCCGTCCGTCCGTCCGTCCGTCCGTCCGTCTGTCTGTCTGTCTGTCTGTCTATCTGTCTGTCGGCCTGTTTGTCTGTCTGTCTGTCTGTCTGTCTGTCTGTCTGTCGGTCTGTCATTTCTTACCTAGACCCACCGAGGTAATGGCCACCAGGATTAAAACCCCGCAACAGATCATGAACCCGTCTGTAGTTTCCTTGAGGCCTGGAACAAGCAGGAAATCTTAGTATAAGTAAACTTGAGAACCCATTCCAAGCGTACAAGACCTACTAGGCACGCCAAAGCTCTCTACTATCAGTGGAGCCACATTTGAATTGCCATGTCAATCACTGAAGTTACGTTTAACTTTATCTGAGAACGTGGGTCGAGATTAATATTAAATGAAATCCGAAGGTAACAGTTGTTCGCATGCTGCAGTAGTGGTGTTTGTGAAAGTTTGAGGAAATAACAGCACAACTAAATACAGTGGAGTTCGCTTAAAGTATACACGCTTTATCTTTGAACAATCGGTTGAAGTGAACGATATTCTGTGGTCCCGATTGAAACGCTTTTTGTTTCAGTTGAATAATAGTGGATAAAATGAACCGGTTTCAGGGCGAAATCTGACAAAGTGAAGGCCCAAATTGAGTGAAAGCGAAGAATGGACAGGCCGTGTCACTGTGGCCGCGCAGCGAAAATAAAATTCTTTGCCTTGGGCATCCGCAGACAATCCCACCCCCCGGGGCGATGTCACTGACTGTAGTGTCTTTAGGCCATTCCCAAAGGGGGGACATTTCTCGTTCAAGCATAGTAGAATTGTAAATGGGCTGACTCATGTCACGTTCATAACTGTGCTTGATCTACAACAGGGAACTGCTTTTTTTTCTTTCCTGATCCTTACTATTGTCATTTTCCTCTATTTCTTTTGTATGTTTGTCACTCTCCTGTGACCTGCTATTTCAGGGGTGCCTTGATAGTCGAAGCAGACCTTGTGCTGTTGAAGCTAGAGAGATGAGCAGTCTAAGTCTGATTCCCTGTAAAGACTTCTCTGTTGACATCCGCCCCTTGGCGCTCATATGACCTTATTATGCAGTTGCGAGCGCCGTAAAACTCTACTATAAAAAAGGCAACCCCAGCTCGGCGTTGACGACGGCAATCCTAGAAAGAAAGAGCTCTAGTCTAGGCTCGCCCGCTGTATTGTCTCCCCACCCCACCTCCACCCTAGACCCACCACTGCGCGTAGCTATTGTTTCTAGGCCTCCACCCTACAAAAACTGTTAAACTGAACCTCGGATAAAGTGAACACGTTCTTCTGGTTCCAAAGAAATCACTTTAAGCGGACTCCACTGCATTATGCTCTACCTATATCAGGCACTGCAAACTGTACTGGGCAATATCTTCTATTTATGACACAATGTGTATTACGAACAAGATTTCTCTAAAACATTTCCATGTACTGCTATGCTAAGCACAGCTGAACATAGCTGAACACCTTAGAGTAGTTAATAAAACAAGAACATAGATCTTTATGGTACATTCTGCATTTCGTTGTAACGGTCCCTGACATATAATAATAGGACATCCAGTTAATCTCTTTTATTAACCTGGCTTGGAAAATTGAGGTAAATTATTTCTTCTTTTTCCTTTTAATAACAAACTTAGCTTCATTTTGTTGACATTGTGATGTCGCCAATTGTTCTGTAGTTTCTATACATTTTCAGGTGAACTTACTTCGGAAGACGGCTTTACAATATGAAACTTTTCATAAGCCTCTACTAATACTAATATGCCTTATTTCTCAGGTTTAGAGACGTATAATATGACAGTTAAACTGAACACTTCAAATGAATAAACGAACAAACTAATTACCCATCATCCAATAGGTCACTGTGGCGAACATTACTGTAACGGCGGCAAACAACGGCAACTGGGGAGGTATTGAAGGGCATGTTAGGCTTACTAAATGGGCATCAACAAACTGTGGAAAGAATAACAAATTAGGTATTCATACAACCGAAACTGGGTGTATTACGGTCACTGTTGAGTATAAGAATAAGGATTTATTACGATGACTAACTATTAAGAATAGGAATAAGAATAAGAATTTAAAAAAGAATAAGAATGAGAATGAAAATAAAAACAAGAATAAGAATACGATTAAGGATAAGAATAAGGATGAGGATAAGAGTAAAAATATGAATAATAAATATAACAATGAGAATAAGAACAAAAATAATAATATTATTTATAGTAGTATAAGCATAAGGGCTCGTGGGATCAGCCTAAAAGGGGATGGGGGTGGGAGCCACGTATTTCGGGGATTTAGAATTTGTCTTGTGTTTAGGATACCAAAAAAGACGTTTTGAAAAACAATACATTAAAAACTGGATGAGTATTAGATGCCACGGCCATTTACGATCCATTGCTATGTTTCTCACCTCTGAGAAGGCCTTCGTAATGTAGTAGATGTCTATTCTGTACAGTCCAGTTCCCAATTCTCTCATGACGATGCCCATTTCTTCAGGAAAGGACTGTGGACATCAACATCCATTTGAATTACTAATAAATATAACAATCGTTTAACCATACGCAGTTCCCTTTTAGGAAGGTTATAGCAAAGTGCGTCTGTGTTTTATAATGGTTAGCTTATTCGCAGTACAAATTACAGATGAGTTTAACTTTTCCAAAGCGAAAGAAACCTCTAGGGAATGTTTATTTAAAAAAAAAATAATAATAATAAATATATATATATATATATATATATATATATATATATATATATATATATATATTATATTTGTTACAACGATCCTATTTAGTCCCCGTTAGCCTTGCAAGTCAGGGTCTGAGTTGTCCACCTCCTAAACGATCAATATTATGTTCTCAATGGGGATACCAAACGTTAGCAGAGAACCAACTACTTAATGATCAATCATTCAATTAATTAATCAATGATTAAATCAACCAAAATTATAGCATATTTTCCACACTAACGTTTACCACCAGTTCACCAGGTTTTGCAAATAACCTGAACCAGAAAGTAGAATAGCCATTTTTTTAAAGCTAGCTATAACAATGAGCAAATGAGCATGGTATCCACTGTCTCAGAAAATAAAAAGGTTACCCATGTGCGTAATGGATAGGACGATTCTTTACATAGATCAGTGCATATTATTATATTCGGCGTATGATCCTCTTTTACCAATAGCGATCCTTTTGATAACCACTATGCTTCCTCAAAAGTCGAAACTCTTTGATTTTAAGTGGCTTTCATTCAGTTTGCCTCTCAATAATTTGCGTTTGTTTCGGTTAAATGTATTCACATTTGATTCTTATTCAAAGGAACCTTTCCATACGGAGTAGCAATACGAAGACAAACATCTTTGAATGCACGCAAACGAAAAATTCCAAGCCTCTTCTCATTTTGAAAAAAAAAACCCACCCACAAGGAGCTACATTTAGTCATGTCTTTCAAACCTCACATTGGAAGTTATGCAATTCAAGTCCCACGGTCTTCAGTTGTTAGTTTCAGAAAACTATACGACAACGGGTCTCATTACATCAGGCAGAGAGTGCCACAAAATAAGCGCCAAAGACGTAGAATGACCGAAACATTTTCGTAAAACACATATTAAAAATAAATAATAAAAACATGACTTACTGTGAGCACAGCAAAGAGGTTCGTAAAAGAAATGTTCACGATCAAGAGGAAGACACCGCCGTTTATGTTCTGAACTCCTTTCTGATCAACTTCCAACTGGAGGTATACCAGCCCCAACACAAGTGCAATTGCCTGAGGAGGTCAACGGCACTTAACCATTTTAAAACAAAATTATGACGTGTTTAATTTGAGCACATTGGAGGTATACATGGTGGTCATGCTTACAACATTAGGCCCTATTGCACGCCTACGAGACATGGACACTTAACAAGCAAACACCATGCCAGAAAACTTCAGCTATTAACATAAATGCCCTTTTTGATCTGCCTTGCATTTTCATTCTGCCCAAGAAAAATCAGTCAGAATGGGCAGTCCACCTCGCTTGGATGTCTTACACATATTAGAAGATTGTCTTCTCCAAAGACTGTTCCGTGGTACACTTGTGGAGGGCAAGCGTTCACAGAGTGAACAGCAAAACTGTTTCCTAAGTCTCATAGGAGAGCTTTGAGACGACTCAGTCTCCTTGGAAACACAAGCAAGAGACCGTCCCACCTGGCGATGCAACACCAGCATGTAGCTACATACAATTAAAATTACTATTTCTCTGGTGCATTTTGGCTTGGCAATGATGTACGGATGTGTGTTTTGTGATTACGATCCATATCGTCGGCAAGCCGTTAAAATGTTATAAGCCCACGAGCAAAATATTCCTGAAGAAAATATATTTTCAGTTTTCGAAGAAATTGTACCTAAATTACATACATCTTTTTTGCTTTTCCCCATATCCTGCAACCAATACCACATAATACTATTGAGAAATTGGAGTTCTTTTTATAATCCAGATTTTGGGCTAAGTACATATTGTGAACAGCTGTCTGACGATTAAAAAATGCTTCTTTAGACATGAGAACTCTAAGGCTTACCACTGACTGAACGATCCGCACCCAGAAGAGCATATGGTCACGGAACTGGGATGTCCAGCTTCGCCAGAATAAGTTGGTCAGTTGCACGAAATACGAGGAGGTATATCTGAGGGTAGCAGTGGAAGTAATTGATAGAGTTGTTTACTGTGGGTTAGTAATACTTATTGTTGCTGTTTCTGATTTTTTTTAGTCGCATGTCCTTGTGCGTGGTGCTGTTGGTGTTGTTGCTGCTGGTGTTTTTAAGTAGTTATTGCTACTGTGTTACTTACTGTCAGATAGCAGTAAAAGTAGCAAAGCTGAGGCAGTAGTACTATTGGGAACTAAAAAGGACCCCCAAAAAATGATTCAGGACTCCAATTGATTTTGAATTTCAAACTTTCGATAGGTAGGTCAGTTGTAAAATTATTCTGTGCAAGTGCTACTTGGACAGCAAAAGAAAGAAAGAAAAACAGAAAAAGAAAACAAGAAATGAAGGTGGAAAGGGGAAAGGTGTCTCTGTTGGGGAAATACTGTCAAAAAAGAACTGGGGTTTATAAAGTTCTAATCAGAGACAAGGGAAATAACAACGAAAAATTGTGTTATAAATTTGTCCGGTGTGATGGTTATAGTTCATAAAAACTTATCGTTCTTTGCCGCAACATCACAGTGAAGGATGAAAAATGAATACAATTATGTTAGTTGATTTCTGTTTGATTAAGACACTGCATCTTAACAATGAAAAGGAAATGTGTGGCTTTTTCATGTTTACAGTTGTGTGTAATGACACCTTGTAGATTGTTTAGTTATTCTATTTCCTGTAACTGATGCATCAATAATATTTCGAACATAATGTGCATGTACAATCGTTTCTTAAACGATTTTCTCTTCTTTATTTTTTGCCGCAAGGAGGAAAAGGAAATAATATTTCATGTGAGCAAGCAGTAATAAGGGTACCATAAGGTGAAATGGGACAAACAGCTATTATTTTATTCTTTCTTTACCTTGATTCACCGGTGATCTCCTGTAACTGTGGACGACATCAGTTTTTAAAAAAATTAATTTTATAGGGCAAAATAAAAACCCGTTATAGATGATCAAAAGCATTCATTCTTTTATCAACAACATGAGCATGTACATTTTCTGTTTCTACCTGGCACAACTAAAAACGTTGCTTTTTAACAAACTGTTGCAGGTTTTTCACAAATGTAAGAAAAAAGTCAAGAGCCGTGTTCACATGTATGTGACTCTCAGTTTCAATCTCATAAAAACTAAACTATATTATTCTAATCAGAAAAATGTAGTATCACAATTTTTTATGTAGTGAAGTTCTCTATGCTCAAATGTCGGCAAAGAGAAGTGAAAACAAGTATTTTAAGAACTACAACAAACACACTTGAGCAGAATTATTCTCTTTTACGATGAGCAAACACATTGCGGTGCCACTGAAAGAAATATTAAACTCAAGGGAAATGGTAGCAACGTTGTAATTTTAAAATATGGAACACAAATAACGTTTACCCTTGGACGAAAAGGCAGTCCACGGACGAGCAGAACACTGTCTTTCAACGTGAATGAACAAAACGAGGGCGGTAAACTTTCAATAATAATATCATCGCTGTCTAGAATGCAGATTTCATGTCTCTCGATGCTGAAAATCAATGTATAGCCTATGATTGAACTTTCGCGAAGCGAAGAAACAAAAGATAAAGAAAAATACTGGCAAAAGAGAAGTTTATTAAAACATAAAGACAAAAAAGTAGCCTTGATATTTTTCACTTACCAGAACAGCGTCTGCCAATTCTGACTCACGGATCCGAATGTCGATCTCTGAATCGATGTGACTTGCCTGGGTACTCTCTAAGAAACTGTCACAGATTGCCTATAGAGCCAAAACAATCAGACTCTTTTGAGTGTATGCATGAATATATCATACTCAATTGATGTGTATGCAAGACTGAAAGAATATAAGCGTGTTGTTGTGTGTATTTAAAGACGAGTCAGTCGTTCTGCAGCAACATCACAGGACTAACAAATCAATCAAATTATTCAACTGTAAAAAAGAAGAGGAAACGGCAACCCAAAACACCCAGAACCGTCTACGTCTTATTGTGTGGTAACGGGGCACGGTTAGGGGAGTCAGTGGATTGTTTAAAATAATATATTAACATGATTTCTGTCATCACCTTTTTACCAGTCACAAAAGTTTGCAGCAACAAAAAGTAACCAATTTTCTTAGCTTTTCATCTAGTTGTTGGCAATTTTCTCACCCTGCTCACTGCGGCTATGGCCAGAATTATTCAAAACATACGAGAGGCTTTTCATCTACATTTTCTTATCATGGTTAATAGATTAACGTGTGTCAAGGAACATCGTTAAAAAACGCTTTGCTAATAAGTACTCCTCTCACATTTGTATTTTTCCGACACTCCTCTTCCTTGCCCGGGACGATGGCCAAAGTCAAGATGTAGTGGTCTGCGGGGTTGAAGTTGCGTGGGCACGGATAGTTAAGTCTGAAAAGAAATAAAGTACCGTGATTCACTTGTGGCACAAAAATATACGTAATGTTGTGTACATAATGTTTAATACGTAAATGCTTTTAATGTTCATATGAAAGTACCTGTGCGGTCTAATTTAGGCTTATAAGGTGGCTTTAACCTAAATGTTAATATACTTTTAACAAAAGATCCCGCTCACAAGTGCCCAAAATTTTTGTAAATAAAAATAAATAAAAGTAAAGAAGACACCCAGCGCGCTAAACCTGAAACCTAACAAGGCGACGCTGAAAAAGCGGCAGGTTGATTCCAAATTGTTGCTTCAAAAGAAAATGTACCAATCAAATTGTCCTAACAATTCTCCTCCCCCACCTCCTCCACCATCTTCTCCTCTGCATCGTCCTCCTTCTCCTCCTCCTGTCTTCCTACTCCTCTTCCATGTGAGTTTCAATTTCTAAAAACATGTCAATATCTCCAACCAAAGTTTTGCTTGGTCTTGCAAGAGCAGCCAATGCTGGATTAAAGAGATCAAGAAAAAAAATAAAAATGATATGTGTGATTGCGTAACATAACCATCGTTACTTCGACCCTGCCTGTCAGCCCAACCTAGGCTAAATGAGATAGTATCCAAGCAGTCGGACTGATAAGCTCGATAAAATAACTTCCCTACGCTGGAATGGAGCTCGGGTCTTCTGAGAGCAACGCCTGTAAAACCTTACAATTTCATTTCAAATGTTATTACAGTCCAGTCCAGGCTAACAGCATTAGCAATTTTACAACACCAGCAAAGATGAAAGTCATGAGTAAATGTGACTCTGTTCTGGTAATTCAAAATGGATTTATTTTTAAATTCAATAATTATTGAAAACGTTTTTTGTGTTTGAGTAATTCATAGAAGCACATCGACACAGAAATGTTTATTTGGTACTGAGAAAAAGTAAGACAGACAGCAAGAAAAAAAACAAGGAAAGTAAAGAAGTTGGATCTGCCAGTGGCGCCCTTTAACCACACGACTCAAAACCTTTATACCAGAATTCAGTAAACAAGTGGCTAAAAGAATACACTTTTAACAGAGCTCCTCTTTAACCCCTTCACTGCTGAAAAATTTCCATCAACATCTTATACCTAGAAGATTAAATGTTAATGCAATGAATATTTAAACTCAGAGAATGGTTTCAGAATAAGCAAAATCACAAGCTGCAACTAAAACAACTAAAACATGTGTCAACCAGATGAAACAATACGAGTTGAGAATACAAGCCAGAACCTACGTCTATCCAGCAGTGAAGAGGTTTAAATACTTCGTTCTCACCTTGTGAAAAAATCGATGGCGTCCTGGGATGACCCCATAAAAGCCACTCTACCTTCAGACAACAAGAGGACCCTGTGAAGGAATGGCGAACAATATTATTTAAAAGTATTAATATTTTTGGAAACGACATCAGAGGACCAAAGTAAAATTTGACAATAGAACATAACATTTTTCTTACCAGGAAAATCATGCAAACAAAAATTTGTCCCCAAAATAGTAATATTATTATAATGAAATAGTTACAATTCTTTAAAGACAAATTCAGACGGGGAAAGCTTATTTACCTCTGAAAAATTATGATTAACAGCTACAAACATGAATGATTTCATTGTATTCTGTCTGTATAGCTATAATATATGAGGACATAATTTCTAAGATTAAAAAGAAAGCTAGCAACTTACTGGTTAAACAAAGCAAATAATTCTGAGGACGGTTGGTGAATGGTGCACAGAACTGCTCGTCCTTTTGAGGCCATTTTCTGAAAAACAGAATTTAAGAATATAAAAGTTTCTATTACAATGATATTGTTTTAATATAGCATGATATACATAGTAAACAAGTTTGAAGGCTATTCCATAATATTATACATTGTTTAATGTCAATTTTAAAATAGAAACTGAGATACGAACACTTTTTTTTTCTTTCTGTCCCCGTCTCCTTTCTCTCCCTCCCATCTCCCTCCCCCCACACACACACTCTCTCTCTCTCTCTCTCTCTCTCTCGGTCACTCTCTCCCTCTTTCTCTCGTAGCTATCTCTCTATCTCTTTATCTCTCTCCCTCACATATGACATTCTCTACCATTTTCATTTTCACATTTTATAACTTTGTCCATATATCACTGAAGACAACTACTATCATTAGCATTCTATTCTATACAGTGAAATTTCCAAGACCGTTAGACTAATTATCCTAATAATTATTTGTAAATGAATGAGTTCTGAAAGCTCAAGACTGCCTTCAAACAAGACCCCACTCACTTGAAGAGTATGCACAATGCTCTGCGCCATGAAAGTGTCCAAGCTTGACGTTGGCTCATCACAGAAGAAGATGGGTGGGTTGGTCAACGCTTCAGAAGCAAAGGACAGCCGCTTCCTCTCACCACCAGAGATACCTTTCCTGGAGCCACTAGCTGCTCCAATTCGGGAGTCTGCGCATCCAGTAAGTCCCATCTGTTAGACGAAAGGATTGGGGTTAGCTCAAAGAAAATAGAGGCAGTATTGTTTAAAGATAGTCTATTAGTAAAACAGCACGCTGAAATTATATGATCAATCTGCACAGAAGATGTGGGGTTAAAAAGTAATTATTGACATAAGATTATGAAAGAAACAGGTTAGTTGACACTGTCTGCCAATAGCCTTGAGACTGTCTGCCAGTGTCATTCCGGGCTATCACCCAAGTCAGTAAAATGGGATTTTGGTCCGTCTGTGTACTACATGACTTAATATACTCTGTATGTCGGAATTAAACTAACGCCTTCTCGATTTACGCTCAGTGACGTAGCCATCAAACATCAGACCAGAGTTTACAGTCTACATCATTTTTCTTCATTATAACCAGTGTCCAAGACATCCGCGCTGGTCTAGGACAACCAATTTTCTTTTCGACAATGGTGGCCATCTTGGACAGTTTCGACTGGATTATCACCTTTAAAAAATAACCATGAAAGCGTACGTATGGCCAATTCGTTAGTAGGGATGCGAGAGCCGGACTCTAAACAAAGCACACACAGAGAAGACTGGACATAGAGGCAAACAAATAGAGAAGTGCTCCAAATGGCAAGATCTGAAAGATCTATAATCAGAGCCATCCGAAAAAGACAATTGGGATTCTTTGGAAACGTATCGGTAAATAGATTAGAAAAACTGCTGCTGTGTAGAAAGAGAGAGGGCAAGAGGAGAAGAGGAAGGCAAAGAACAAGATACACAGGTAGCCAGAACAACTTTGCAACGAATATACAAAGAGAAAAAAAAAACGAGCAGATAAAGACGACACACCTGAAGAAGAAGAATTCTTACCTCTTGCATGACCTCCTCTACACGAGCAAGACGAGCCTTCTTACCCAGCGTTTTGTCCATGCGAAGCAAAGCCTGTTTAGGGATAAGAAAAAAATGAAGGACTACTACTTTTCCTGCTGCTTCTGTCATTGCTTATATTACTGCTGTAGCTGCTGCTAGTATTGAAGATATTTCTTTTTCTTCTGCTGCTGCTGTAAATTACTGCTGCAGCTACTGCTACTGCTGCTTTCTCTACTGCCGCGAATACAAATAGGATGCTACTACAGTCATAATGTTTACTATTACTGATACGATTACTACTATAGAACTAATGCACACACACACGCACCTGTGTGTGTGTGTGTGTGTGTGTGTGTGTGTGTGTGTGTGTGTGTGTGTGTGTGTGTGTGTGTGTGTGGGAGTGTGTGTACATACATATTCATGTACATGCAGATAAAAACACATAGTCAAACTGAAGAACAAGTGTTCCGACAAACCGATGGTTGACAGATACAATAACAAAGTATAAACGAAAGATAGAAATGCGCTATCAACGAAAATACTGTCATAGAAGGAAGATGCAGACAGACAAAAAAAAATCAACACTCGATCTATCGAACAAATATCTATTTTTAAAAAACAACAACACATAATTATGCGGGGGTGTTGCACAAATAAATGGACAAATAACTGAATCACAGACGGGAGATAAATTAATATAAACGTGTTGACGCGTCAACGGACAGAGACACGAACAGACGAACAGGCAAGTAGGCTGACAGAGAGAAAGTAAACCGAGATGATGGGAAGGTAGACAAGGGGGGATGTAAAGACAAAAATGATATATTACTCATACCCTGAACTGCAGCTGCTCGCGCACAGTGAGGGTGTGGATGAACAAATCACTCTGCTGTACGTAAGCTGACACATTCCTCATGCCATCAGTAATCTGAAAAGAAATCGATTTACTCTTTGTGGTCACACATTGCTTACAGCTGCGCTTTTCTCATAAGACATTATTCATGGAAAACTGAGCGAATCACATAACGCTTATTATAGCTATGTGCATGGAATATTTTCAGTATTGAAAAAATGGATCTTAACACTCGCGTTCCAGGTATAGAAAAAGGCTTAGCGAAAGCGGGGAAACGCTGAGTGTTCCGTCGTCCTACGGCATACAAATTATGACGATATTAAAGAAGACGGATAGAAAACATGTTTGAATCAATCTTTTAAATGATAAAAGCAATGGGCAAAACAGCAACTGCATTGGTGAGTAGAATTAATTTAATCTTCAACAAAAGCACGCCACTAGAAAATTCAGAAAACAAACAAAGCACAAACATGTCAACCTCTTCAAGCACATTTACAGCGCAGCGTAAAGATGTGTAGCAATAGAACTGTACTTTTTCTTAACAATCATCATACCACTGAGCTGGTTAGTTAAGGTTGTATACACGTGACGTAAAGACATATAAAATGACTGTCGTCAAAGCAGAAATAGTAGTTGTCAGTCCATCCGGTGGCGTTACAAGCTCCTTGCTGCTGGTTTCGTATAATATTATAATGCGTTCAGTAAACGATAATAAATGTAAAGTATATCCCCCATTTCGAACTACTTGACCAAGTGCGCAACTTCCAATGTCACCATAGTAATTACAGTGGGGTAGGCATTTCGTCTGTGATAGACAGAAAGCCCAAAGACATAGGATAGGAGAGGTAGGTAATACATTATTTTACACAAATTTCAAAGATATGGTCAATCTTTAGAGTTACAACCAGTTTTTTATCAAACAATTTAACTGTTTGATGGCTCAGTCGACACTATTTAGATCAAGAGTCGGACTTCGACCCGCCTGTCGTAGTCAATCCAAGCTGTGTAGTATACAAAGTCCCAGCACAAAAACTGAGATACTCGATAAAAATAATCCCTTCATAGGAATCGAACTTGGGTCTTCTGCCTGCAACGGCACTGCACATATCCGCTACATCACAAATGCCGGTCTTTGACCATAATAACAATATGAAGCTTCAGAAAAATTAAATTAAAAATAAATAATATTATAATAAATAAATAGGGAAATTCCACAAGTACTTACAGGCACGCCGTTGAGGTAAACCTCGCCTTTCGTGACATAGTCCTTTGTGTTTCTCATTGTCAGCACGTTGAGCAAAGTCGACTTTCCTGAGCCACTAAGAGTAAAAGACGTTGACAAGATGTTAACAAACTTCAAAGTAACTGGATAAATCATCACTTTACGTAGAATGGATTTGTCTGGAGATCTTAGTCTGAATTTGTGTCACGACACTGTGAAATCAGGACGTCGCTTGTCAATTTTTGGGCTTATCAATTTAAAATAAAGTTGAAGACAATA
>NW_004797349.1:989045-990153 GCF_000002075.1 Aplysia californica
ATTACTTGGATTCAATGTGTTTTTGTTTGGGAATGTTTCAAAGATATCCACAAAGCGCAGTCTTATCGGAGAGGGACGTTCAAATTGGATGCGTCATCAAATTAATAATAATAATAATAATAATAATAATAATAATGATAAAATAAAAAGATCACTTCAAACTCCCCCTCAACCTGGTGGCATAGGCGCTTCACATTACAATTTATGTCGACAGTTTACACAATGGCGTGTTTCATGCATTCCCGCCAATTCATTGTACAACAATTTACTCCACAAAAGAACGACACAAAACAGTCGTTCTGGTATCGCACAGCTATTGATCATTCGGCTCCCACTGCTAATAAGTACTTAGTGCGTTTGTAACCATAACAACATAACACAGATTGTCAAGAAAACAGACTCAGGTCAACCAAAGTTCAGGAGAAAAGTCATGCCATCGTTGAGCATGACTAGAAACCTTCAAACTCTAACGGTACTAGAGGTGAGCAAAATCCGGATGTATAACCGGAAAATCGGATAATCCTCAATAAGCACATTATCCGAATTCAGACTCTTAACTATCTTTCCCGACCCGTTTGCAGAAGTGAGTGCACCCATTCGTTGAAGTGATGCTTACCCCTTTGTCAAAGTGGTTTTACCCCATTTGCCGAATCGGTTCATAACATATTATTTACCAAAGAGGTGCACTAACACATTATTCGGATTTTGCTACAGCGACTCATTGCCCAGCCCTAAACGTTACTAGAGATGTATACTGTATGGTATTTCCCCCTCTGACTGAACGTATACTTTGGCCTTGACTAGTCCCCAACCTAACCTTAATTCTTTAAAGACCTATTTGTACGCACGGTTGCGTATGCACTAGTCCGGGGTTCTATTCATCCTTCTCTCCTCTTTCGGTCTATGTCTATACTATAAGATTTATGGAGCGTGAAAGGTTGATTAATCATACCAACAAGGTCTACATGGTAGTACTCTGTACATGATAGAGCACCTCTCTCTACCATTGACACATTTTTGTTCAAATTTCTGCACGCATATGCACACACATACGTAAACACACACATACACACACGCACACACACACACACACACACACACACACACA
>NW_004797349.1:991581-994034 GCF_000002075.1 Aplysia californica
AGAGAGAGAGAGAGAGAGAGAGAGAGAGAGAGAGAGAGAGAGAGAGAGAGACTTATAAGCTTAAAAAAATAACAGTGCGGCGGTCATCTAAATACTACGCTTGTGATTGTTGGGGCATACAAGACTGACATTAAAGAGATGGTGCTTAGGAAAAGGACGGGATGTGGCATGTCGGTTATTCCTAAAGTCTGTCATAAAAGGGTAGCCTAGGCAATTGACACGGTATAGGTGGTAGGGAGAGATACAAATTTTAAAATTCACAGGTTCATAAAAATGACAAAGAGTGACAAACACATGGCTTTTAAATGGGTAGCCTAAACAATGAGATGTGTTCCTGAAAAGCGCATCAACCGTTTGTGAGTAAAACTATAAAATATACTAGGCCTATGTGATATGATGTTAATGTCTGTGTGTTATGCGTCGCAATGGGAAGAGCTATATTTTTGTTTCTCCTAATTGGGCCACTCTCATGTTTAGTGCGAGGATATAACTTTGTCAGGGCAATGTTCCATAATGTTCCCTAAAATATTGTGAAAGAAAAAAATACGAATAGCATAAACAGAAATTATAGTAGATCTATGTTTTGCGTTCTTCAAACTTACAAGCCTTTGAGGTTTCCGAAGTTCATTGCTGTTTTCTTTCAAAGGACTGACTTTGCTGGCTCTCTTGTTGGTCTCTGTGATTGCACCATTTTGACCAGGCCTTCGTAGGTCAGTGTCAATGTCCACTAATGTCATGTGATCCGTTTGATGACTGGCCTTTGAGCTCGAGGATTTGAGACTGGCGACTTTAGTCCCAGTCTTCACTAGGGAGAGTTTTCGACTAACACCACCTGACATATTGAAGGCTCGGAAAGACGAAGGCAATGTTGACGAGTCACGTTTTTATAATTCTGGCCCCGGGACGAACTTGGATTGTCCGTGCTTGGCATGGAACTTCAAGTTATATCTTTGTCATCTACTCCTCCCTGCTCAGATGAAAAAGGCATTATCCACGGAATGGCATCGTCGGATCCCGATTAGTCAACATGTGGAATAAGTCACTCAACAACTTGAAACGTTCGACCTGTCCTACACTAGAAACACTATACACTAATTGCACAATCTAGGCGTATATACAGTGTGTTCTTGGGATGAGGATAACTCCCCGGCAGCTTTCCGCACGCAAAAAGAAGCAGACCTCTCGTCAAGAAGATGGAACAGAATCACGACACCACAGAAATAGCCGAACGCTTGTTATCTGTACATCACCGGGGTTTACCTCAAATAGCAAACTATTCACAACACTCCAGGGTGGGTGTGGCTTGACGTTACGATTTCTTCGTCTGTGTACACATTTACAGGTGAGGTACACTTAAATCTCGTAGGGGTGGACGAAAGCAAAGATTGCATTACCTAGTCCCTATTTGAACTGTAACTTTCATCCTGTAATATGTGTCACGTCTTCCGCACAAAAACTACATGTCTTGCGACACATTTCAATCCTTTGAAATTCACTGAAGCAAGCTCCCCTGAAAGGAAATTCCCTCGCTTCTCTATAGGCAATTAGGTCATCTTCATAACAAGAGTGGGTCGTAACAAACTACGACAAAATTCCTGCCGGCGTCTCGCGAGTGGTGAAGGGAAAACATACACGTGGAAGCGTTGAGAGATTTATTCCCAGAACTATGCACGGCTCAGGCTTTGAGAACGGGAAACAACAAGAAAGAACAACACCTAGATCTAGTTCTACTCGTACATAATGTGCCGCCCATAGAGGGCTGAAAAAAACATGCAATCACGGGGGAACTGGGTCAATGGGAATGGTCGGTTGGCACCCATTTCCGCATAAACCGGATTTTTCTTTATCCCTTTTGTACTTCAAGGTTTAAACCGACGGTTGATCAAATTTGGTACGAGGAAAAGAGTCAACAAAAATTTAAGTTTTAAAAATTACTCTCCAAACTGAGCTGTAAATCTTTTCACGAGATATAAGAAGTGGGCTTGCTGTACTAAACTGAAGATTTGCATTTTACATATGTACCTATGCGAAGGCCTACTCAAGATATAAAAACAAGCTTAGTTTCACGTCTTTTCTCCATCCCCTTTTTTACACACATATTAATATATGTACATAGGATGGACACAGCCTTCTACATTGATGTCATGCCGAGAAATGGACTGGCCCAAAAAACGTTTCCCTATCCCACGTCACAATTACTCTGCATTTAAACAGTTTAGGAAAAAAAGATACAGACTATAAGAGAGTTGAGATCATTTTGAGGAGCGAAACTTACATGTTTATAAACCTAGCTAAAAAAAAACGAACAAAAGTTAAAGTGAATTTTTTTAAAAAGCTAAAGAAAGGATTACTGACGTGCGGATGTCAAGGTTATGAATAAGGTACTCAGGGTTTTTTTTAGGGTTTTTTTTGTGGGGCTTTTTGGGGGGTTGGGGGTGGGGGTGTTGTTGTTG
>NW_004797349.1:994724-997797 GCF_000002075.1 Aplysia californica
GGGACCGTTTGCTCGTATATTATAATGGTATATGGTGGACCCAAGTATTCGAAAGAGATATGTAAATTAAACCAAGAAGTATTTAAGTGTCTAGACTGTTATTCTATTTTTAGTTTGGCGGTTAATATCAGTTTTTTTAGTAATACTCCTTCGAAAAATTTTGCGACACTAGTGAAAGCGTGCCCCTTTGACAAAGAGTTGTGTTGTGAATAGAAGTACGACTACTACTTATATCAATACTGGGTAGGCTATCTTTCATAAATACCTATGTACAGCATCTGGAAAACAATATTATGCTGTTACAAAAGAGAACGGGCAACTGTCACCACAGCGTTTTTTCCCGCTCGTTCTTGAGTCGAAAACAGTTAGCAACCATGTCAGGATTTACTCCCCCCCCCCTCCCCTCATAAAGACTCAATAAAGATGAAGGTTGAAAGGTCAAATTGTTATGAATGGGGGCTCTATATAAATAGACTGTTGGCCATGTTTGAGCTAGGCAAGTAGGCTTTTTAAAAAAAAGAAGAATCGAACTTACCTTGGGTGTACCCATTAGTCAGTAACCAGATTAGACGAAGAAAATCAAAAGTACGGGAGTAATACAGAGGTAAAGGTATGAATACAAATAATCAAAGAAAGATCTGCCAAAGTGATGTTATATGTCCCACAAAACCTTGGTGCGAAGTTTACTGCAATACGTTAATAATATTATTTGAGGGAACTGGAAAGAGTGCAAGTTTCTATGTCTGATTTGGCCTGTCCATAAAATGAACCAACGGAATCAAATTTCCCAATCCCGTTCGCTTCATTGTTTACTTAGTAAGTTAACAATCTGGAGGAAAAACAGCTCGTTTAAAAGAGGGAAGCATACTCAAAGGTTATTCTTACAGAATCTCAGTAAAACATTTTGGTATCTTTGGGCAATATCTCAACTACAGGAGATCACTTTGAAGAAAGTAACCGGTTATCCGAAATTAAAACTTGGATTTTGCCCACTTCTTAGGTCGTCCTAACCTACGATGCTGATGTCGCAATATATCACCCACGTCATTAAGCAGCATTGCGTGTCTTGTGTGACACGAATGCACTTCATGGTTATACTTTAAAAAAATATAATATGTAAATGCAAGTTGTTGCAACAGAGGTATTCCCCCTATCCCCCTCCCGTTTATTTATGGCTGTCGCTAAGCATTCAAGGTTTATACATGTACCAGGAACACTAGTGTGACCTTGAATGATTGATGGTTTTGAAACCACTTTCTGAACAAAGATTGTTGTAGAAGGAAGTTTTCCAAGTTACATGAGTGAACTATGGCACTTATAATTCCCTGGAATTTATCCGTTTGTTTTAGGCCTAAAGAACTGGTTGACAACTCCATTCATTTCTTGATATATTGATTTAACCAAACTGAGGAAGTGTCTCTAAAGAGCATAATTTTTCAAATTATCCAATTGGACTTCAAATCAGGCTCGCACATATAAATAGCCTCACAGGTCTGAAACATGCATTAAATCAATGTTTTCATCTTTATTGTTGTAATTTCAAACTAGCCCCAGTTAATTAACATGCACCTTGATCCAGGTTTTGCAATCTTTCTCCAAAACTGCACATATTCCAATGGGCAAGGTAAGAATTTAAAAAAACAAACCCTGTTGAGCCAGACAACACGCCAAGACATGTAAGCAACAAACCCCGCTTCCACGAAAAGACAAAGAAAATCACTTCAAACAAAAGTGAAACCAGAGACAATGAAAAGATGTCTAGATATTCTATTCCAATATAGCATCTACCCAATAGCTCTTGTTTATATTTATTTGTATTAAAAAATGTTAACTGTTGGCACAAAGTGATTTCTCTCATTGACTTTTCCAGATACATCTAATTTAGCTTTGAATACATCGTCACTCCTTCCCACCCTCAGCCACCTCATCTTCTGATATTCTTTCCTTATAATAAACGATCTGCTGTTTATTTATAGCCACCCCTATAATAATATACATGTGTATAACATGTGTCAGCTCAGTGGGGTTCAAAAGTTAGGATTGGCCAACACTAAAGAAGACATGTCAACCTTAACATAGTCAATGCCTTTCACGAGGAGATCGATCTGTCTGTGGATAAAAAAAGAAGACGCATTGCGTACACTGAGTCACTGTAATGAAGCTCTCTCCACACTGTGGGAGGGGGGTTATTTTTATTCTGAATTGCTTCCCTTGTTACACAATCTACCTTCAATGAATTTTCAAAAACCGATTCCAATCAATAAATTTTAATGTTTATTATCCATTCATTGTTAAGCTTTACCAACGGAATAATTGACACTTCTTACCTTTTTATGTAAGGTATGCCATGCCTGTCCTGGTTGAAAACAATCTATTTTTCTTGGAAACAAGAGAACTATGGATTACCATAATATTTGTCCACCTCCAGAGCGCGAAATGACAGAGTTTGAACATAGAATATATATAAACCATTTTATTGTCACGAATGTGTCTGTCAATGGACAATAAGTTACTTAAATTCAAAACTGTGAGCACAATTGTCAGTATGCTAGCAGTGTCAAAAGGAAGGCAAGGTTTGGTTTCGGTAGAGTCCCACTATAAATGAGCAGCAAGCCGGCACGATGTCAAAGGGGGTTGAGAGAGGCCTGGTGAGGGAGGGCCGTTAAAACATTTTGAAAGACCTTATTGACTTTGATCTTTTCGCAAGGTACACGTACCTTTTTTAGTTTACCTTGGATCACTCGGTTTTTAGTCCCACTTGTTTTAAAAGAAAACAGACTAAAATGGGCAATTGTATGTAGAGAACAAAGCTTTCACTTTCAACCACCACACAGTGCAATTGAGTGGTTAACCCAAGTAAGTTAACAGTAAAGACCAGGTTTATTCTGTATTTCTATAAGAACTGTAAACTCTGTTAGTTGATACAAACCGCACTCTATGTTGCTAATAAAAAGCTAAGCAAAGTCAACGTCGTCACATTGCTAGAAACTTCTATCTATCTATCTATCTATCTGTCTGTCTATCTATCTATCTATCTATCTATCTATCTATCTATCTATCTATCTATCTATCT
>NW_004797349.1:1000531-1012598 GCF_000002075.1 Aplysia californica
AGGGGGCGCTGCTTAAAAGCACAACATTTTGTAGTTTCCAAAGGCACTACAGCTTTGGAAGTCATCAAACTTTGGCGGCCAATCTCTCGCTTAATCTACTCTGACAACTAAGCCGCCACAACTCAATGAACAGCGCAAATATCTTAATTTTTATTCCAGATGGACGCGTATTTTTTCATCAAATACAAGACAAATAAACTGACTTTGAGTTGACATCAATACCCCCAAATGCTCAAAGATAGACGAGTGCCTGATTCCACCGTGTCGTGACAAAAAAATGCTCTTACCCTCGGTTTGCTTTCGAAAGAGCTGGAGTTGTCAATTGGGATCACTGTGGAGTAGCTTTTGGGTTTTCGAGCTCCTCCGTCAATAGAGACGAGCAGTGGGCTCTTTTCGTCGTCTCCGGAGAAATGCATGGACTCCGAGAAGTCCGACTCTGTCTCGCCATTACTGTCAACGTCAGCCTGGGAACAGACACGGTACGTAGAAGACATTGGAAGAAATGTATCATGCAGCAAATGAAGTGGAGGGGATTTTTTTAAAGAAGAATTTTGTAGCTTTTTTTTTCAGGAGGAGGAAGAGGTGTCTTTAATTTACTGCCATCATCTTTTAGCTATACACGTACATGTACTATGTTTTCGTATTGGTTTAGTAAATTTTGTTTATTTTGGAGACGTTTTACAGAAAACATTTTTTTCATGTTTGTTTGTTTGACTGCTTGTTTTAATTTGTTTGTATACTAGTTTGTTATTGGGATTTTTTTCTGGTGGCAGGGGAGGCCCCTTTTTATATCTTTATGCTGATTTGCTTGAGGACAAAGGCTGGCTTTTATCGCTAACTTGCTGTAATCTCACTTTTAACTGCAACTCTGTTCAAGACAACAAATAACTACCGAGCTCACTTCAGTATAAGTTTGAATGTACTTAGTCCGGACAAACGAGTATTGCTTGCTTTAACTTTTATGTCTTTTTTAATGCATCACCAAGTACAGTACTATTATGGTGCAATTTGCTTGGCAAATCTGTTGGTTTTTTAAAGCTTATGACGACCTAAAACATTTGAGTTGTCACTACAGATAGATCTAATGATTCTAGAATGTTGTTGATTTTTTGGTTATTATAGCTTTTTAACATTGTTTTTGTTTTCTTGCATGGAAATGGGGTATGACATTATTTACTGTGTGGATAATACATTTTTGGTCGAGAAGGAAACACAATTCCCAGTTCTGCCTGAATTGTTCACTCTCTGCGTGTGGGGTCAATGGTTCATGAAATTCAAAAACAACGTATTTCTTGAATTGGTCTTCGTCTTTAAGGAATGTCCTTTGATTCAAGGAGTTCTGTTATGATTGTATGTGGAATTCAACGTTTGACATCATGCAAACTTATAGATCTTCACAGTAAGGTAAAACAATAAAACCGATTGATCCAAAAAATAAGTTGAAAAATCGTACTGGCATTACAGTAGTAGTCACAATTAGATTTGGAGAAGGAAGGAGATGAGAAAAAAAGAAGAGGAATCCCAAGAGAAAGTGGTGGAACATATGACAATGATGAGGAGGGTGAAAACATGAATTATTCCTAAATGTTTCTCAGTAAACACTTTACTCAAATCCTCAAGAAAATGAAAAGCACACTCGATGGAACTAACTTTGTAGTTTGCATGATCCATTCCCATCAACGATATCCTCGCTGTACCATTGCTAGAGGTACAGTTTTTCTTGTGCCGGGAACCCATCACTGATCAAGACGTGAAAGTTCCCTGTACTGTGTGATGTTTGTAGACACATTCAGTCACTACAGTTGCCTCTTGGTCAATGTGTTACGATTATTAGCCCCCAGGGAAGGTCAAAGGTCAGGTTATTATGAACATCCAATCAGCTGAGCTACTAGAAGGCCGAGGAAAGGTGTGGTTCATTTCCATATAGTAGTGGCTGAACGATTGCTCAAGAACAAGTTGTTGTATAAGACGTAATTATTTCATATTTTAGTATTGTCATTGTTAATATTTTACGCCCTCGTCAAAACTATTTAGACCGTATAGAAGACAGGCTGCTCAGACCCTGCGTGAAGTGAACAACCTCGGACTGAGAAAGATATAAAGTCATTGCAGACAGATGGAGATACGCGATAAAATGAACCCTCACACAGGAATTGAAGTTACATATTATTCTGCGTGCAATGTCAAAGCGCCTAACGGCTACACCATAGACGCAAGGTTAGTGGGTGGTTGGAGGGCGCCACAAGTCGTTCCTACGTCTTTACTTTCCCTTTGTTGTTTCTGTCTGTCTGTTTACTTTTTCTCAGCACTAAATGACCATTATTTTGTCGATGTGCTTCTCTTTATACTGAAACGAACAAACAGACGCCAGTGCTCAACTTCTGTGTGTACGTAGCTGTTATTTTTTAATAGATACTACGTACACTTCTCTGTCGAGTTTTATAATATGTTTGACAATCCATCTGTTCTGGTGAATAAATGAAATGAGGCATTGAAAAAAGCCTAACTATTGTACAGGTTTTCTCTTTTTTGTGGGCTTTGTCAGGCACACGTTTTAATGTCATTAGTTTTTATTGACAGCGGCGAGCTATTGAGAGATAGGAAAGAATATTTCTTCAACCATGTTATAGTAGTTCTCATATCTAAGGCTGTAACGTCAGTGAACAAATAATAACTAACATTTCTGGTTGACATCTCTGAAAATTTTTGATAAGGTAAGATAAGGCAGGCAGAGTGTGTTATTTTTGTGACTGGCTTCTGACTTCAGTGTGCTGGGGCAGCGGATACCTTTAGGTACAATGGCTGTGGCCGCCAATATCTACTTCAGACAAGACATTTGATGAAGACGATGATGATGGTGAATCATCATCATCATCATCATCATCATCATCATCATCATCATCATCATCATCAGCAGCAGCATCATCATCATCATCAGCATCATCATCATCATCATCATCATCAGCAGCAGCAGCAGCAGCAGCCCCATCATCATCACAGAGAAAAGTATGGGGGTTGGGGATTATGGGCAAGGAATGGAAGGACGCTAGAGATGGTGAACACGAGAACAAGGGAAGTCATTGTGATGGATCAGGTGCAAAACGAGAGGGGAGCAGTCTGGTCTGGGTAAGTTGGGGCGGACAGGGGGGGGGGCGATAAAAGAGTTGGGAAGATGGGAAAAGTTAGGAGGGAATGAGACTGGGGGAATAGAGAACGACTTTACATAATGATAAATTAGAAGACTGGCAAATCTGACGACTTTGACCCAAATCGTTCTTTTAAAAATGACCAATTCAAATGTTTACAAGGTGAGTTTCTCTTCTTCAATACACAGCTCGTGAATTGACGGATTATACATGGTGTAGCCTTTTAATCTACTATGACCATTCGTGCTGAAAATGTTTTTTCACCATTTTACATTCAAGAAAAAGGTAGCCTTTACGGAATAGAACAGTTATTTGTAGCTCTTCTTTAGTTGCTGAATAATTGATTGAATACAATAATGGGCATGAGGAAAACACTCCGTTACAATTCGCTTACGACCTTTGCTCAAGCAAAAATAGTTTTTATCTATTTTATGCATGCACGATCATTGTCCCATGACCTTTTCACTGCCATAACATAGAAGGTAATTCTCCTTGGGAAGGAGGGGGGGGGGGCGAGGCGGCAAAGTCGGTTGCTATTAAAGCATTGATTTATTAGATAAAACAGGGATTGCTTCTGAGGAACGAAGTATGATCACAACGTAGTAAGTATAAAATTGTATACTGGAAGATGAAGGGAGCAAGACTAATCTTTTCAGCATGTACTAACAGTAATTCAGAAAAAGATATACGAACTACGTTCTTTGAAAAAAAATATTTTATTGATTTCTTTTAAATAAAATATACTATAAATACTAAACATCTTGGGTACTCCTTGGTACCTTGACAGAAGTAGAAAATACCTTTTACAATGATTGTAATTACATTCTTTGTTCACAGCTCTCGCGCACATGAAATTTTTCACACAAACCATCTTTCTTTAAAAAAAAAAAGCTATATAAAGAGTATCAAATGACAAGCATTGTAAATCATTATCAACGGATAGAAAACAACGCATTGGAATAAAAAACACACCATCTCTTATTAAAAGGATTTAACTGAATAGCTGTGTGGTTTAAACAAACATATTTTTGAGTGCCTATTTTATTTTTAAAATGAATGAATTTATGGTAACATGTCGAAATTAACGTTGGATTAAAGAGTACTAAATTATTATTTTAATATCGCCCAAACTTTTTCAACAAATTTTCCACTTCGTAGTTTCAATTTCTATGAGCAAAATAGCGAAACCTGGACCACTTTCTCAGAAGAACATTCTCAGGGTTCTTTATAAGGATTGAACCAAAAACCTATAGCGTAAGGCCAACCCTCGTTGTAAACCAACTACCTTCAAAAGTGGGTTTGATCAAACAATAGTTTTTGTACCCAACCAGTGAAACTGAGTGTCTGATAATAATAATAATATATAATTATCTTAAAATACCCCCCACAAAAAAGTGTTGAAAGATAATATAACTATTTTGAAGCTCTCCAGCACATCAGTAGCGATCGTACCAATAACCAAATAGTTACAGAAGATTTGTACAAATTTTTAGGGTATCAAAACGGACGCTATTTACAAGATACAAAAAATATATTGGGCCTGATGCTTCTGTTTACGAACACATGAATGTCTGCACTGTCATCCAGTTATAACATTAATATATTGTCCAAATGCAAATTTGTAAGGTTTCAATAAACGTTTTGTCTTGACATAGTTACAAAATACTTAAATATACATTGCATAAAGAAAACATATAACATTCATTTTCAATGGTTCTATATCGTTGAAAACTCATAACAGAGTAAGCTAAACAGGTTGAAATTTCCGTTTGCAGCCTATGAATATGAATGTCCCGGGTAAACGTGAATAAGTAAATGAGTGATGAAATTCCAGTGGAGTACAATTCGGCGCAAATATGTTTCTAAGCCTGGGTCAACCAAAGGGACTAATGATATCTTGAGTGATGCGTCAGGGGTGATTCTTTGATTCACAATTCACATGTCTTGTTTTTAAACAAAACGCTTTTATGCTATTTGGGTGACGTAGAAAGCTATTAACCAGAATATGTGTTGACAAAGATCAACAAAAAACAACACCAAACCAAACTAGCTCTTTTGGAGAACTCTAAGGTTTTGTGAGACTCCACAGATAAATACTGTTAAAGTCTTCTTTATATATGATACGACTTTTAGCATCTCGAAAACCTGAAGCACTGTGGCTGATTAACTTACACTTCATTCTATCTTTCGTAAACCGTACCCCATATTCATTTTATTTTCAATGAATTGAAAGCTTATGATGTCAAATTATCGCCATTTTAACAAACAACGGGAACAGATTTTGATCCCAAACCGCTTTTGAAAAATAAGAACAACACCAAACAAATTATATGTGAGGCGTGCTGACAAAATGAGTTACTACTCAGATACTAGCCCTATGGACATAGATCCATCAAATTTTCCGGTTGAGATTATACAAAATATTTGTATGAAATAATAAAAGAAATATCAAACTTGAAGAAAATGGCATCTGTTAATGATTGACAAATTTGACCCCTGTGCCGATTTTTGTCCCATATCTCCATTCGTGGACTGCGAGAAATAACTCATTTTGTCAGCATGCTTCACATATGTAGAACCTGTTTCCCGATATCAGTTGCAAACACAAAATCTCATGAAATGGTTTGACATTGCAAAAATGTGAATAGAAAGCATAATGGCGAACATCATAGTCAATCTAAAAAAAACGAATGAATGTACATGTACATAGTGCATCATCAATAAGTACCAAAACAGTCAAAAAGATTGTAGCCGGTCTCATGGGCGACACGCTACCAGTTAGCCCACCTCCAATAAAACGTTACGAAAAGAAACTTTCTGTCTACCAAGTCTCCCTTCTGAGTACACATGTGTCCTGCTACTCATCACCCCTTCAAAACTCGTAAAATGTCAACACTCTACTCTTTGTTGCGTTTAGTGAGGTCAACAATTATAGTGAAGCCTTCCAAAAACTGCTGGTTCAGCAAAAGAGTGACACAAATAATAACTGAAAAGTTTAGCCAAGCTATTGTCTGTGTGTGAAGTACTTGATTTCCCTTTGTCATGTGCCCACTGTCCTGCCCGATTGACCGATTGAGCAAGTGACCTTACGTTGTGTATAGAGGAATTAACCCCATCGAGAAATAATGTTTAAAATACACGAACGTTTTTGAGGGAATACAGTGAAAGCAGACAGGTTTCCGAATCAGTTCACCGCCCAGAGGAGGATAAGGTTGGGTTCCGAATATGGCAGACATGTAGATCAAGATAGAGAGATTACATAAATCTTGCATTATTCTTTAAACAATCAAGATACAGGCATTTTTTCTAAAAATACATAATATGCAAATTCAAAGAATTAAAGTGAAAACAGTGGGTCAATTGTACGGTGAAAGCAAAGTATCCCCCCCCCCTTCCCTCCGATGTCTCCGTGCTTCAGAACGATCTGTAACATGTAGCTGTGAACAAAGTACTAGATAAAGTCAGTTCAGAATTTGGAATGGGGGGGGGGGGTGTAACTTTACTTTTACCATGTTTTGGAATGGAGAGGTAGCCATTTAGAGAATGGCAAGGGGGGGAGGGGTCTAACCTACGCTTTCAGCGCGGTAGTTTGTTCTGAAACTATTTCCACTCTCTCCAATGAGGAACGACAGCAACATCGGAATACGCGCTGATCATAATGGGGCGATAAATCAAAATACTGTACAAATATTAGAATTTCGAATTTACATTACTGATGAGAAATTATGCACCCCAGCATACAGTGTTATTACATCCTGGCCCTGATTGTCTTTCTTGCACACTAAGAGCAATAAGTATTTTCACGCACGAGAGCATAGAAATAATGTATTTTATCTTACAGCATAATATTATTACAGCATAATATTATTACAGCATAATATTATTACACCATAATATTATTACACCATAATATTATTACATTCAATATGATCATTTCCATCCTTACCTGGGCTAAGCCTAAAATATTCATGAAATGCAAAGGAGGCCGTTTAATTATTTGTTGAAAGATTGTGTAGCCTAAATTCAGTTAATCTTTTCAAACATGCTATATGATAACTATGCGGAACAGTCAATGTGGTAAAAGGATAAGGTCTTATTGCATCACTTATGAGTTTTTAAGACAAAATATCCTCAGATATAACAATGAAAATTACTCGGCAAAGAAAGCTCCATTTGTCATTCCGTTCCCATCATCCTGTTCACTATGCCCAGAACCAAAATGTTAAAGAGTTTTTCTATTCGAACAAACATACATAATGTCGATTAAACCAAAACAAACAAAACAAAAATTTCTCTCCCGGCTTGTTGTCGATCTCGACAAAAGCAGCAACAGTCTAAAAGAGGGTAGAGCGGCGGAATAATACATCAAAGATAAATATAAGGTGTCCTGACAAAATGAGTTAGTTCTCGGATTTTTAGACACAGGCTTGTACATGGAATTAAAGGTTGGGAGTGTTCAATTCATTATACAAAGTGATAAAAGACATGTTTAACTTGAAGAAAATGGCATCAATTTTAAACCGACAATCTGATGAGTCTATTTTCGGCTGACATCTCCTTTCGTGGATTGCGAGAAGAAACTTATTTCCTCAGCACGCCTCACAAACTAGGACATCTCTTCTGTCTATTCCTTAGAGCGTCTGGCACGAATACTGAGGGCGATGAAGGCAAACAGGTAAAACACAAACATGATTCCACATAAAGCGGCGTAGTCAGAGCCAACGTCGTCCTGGGGAATGGAAACAGTTTGATGAGATAAAGGCACAGACATTTGTGAGGCATCGTGGTGAAATATGAATTTTTCCGCGAGTTGGACTATATTTTTGTAAAGTCTATTCACTGTTTCTTCTTCTTTTTTTGGCTCAACACTAATTATGTCCATTAAAATCACATGTCTGTGTGGATCGTACTTGAAAAAAGTTGAAAAAAACCTTTAAAATAGGTAAATTTGTAGTTTCCAAGGACTCTCAAGCTTTCGAATTCACCAAACTCTGGTGGTCATTATCTCGCTAGTTTAACCTCTGAAGCTAGGTAAGATCTAGCCCTCACCTCCTTCAATCGCGCAAATATTTCGTCTTCTATTTCACGCAAAAGGGCATTTTCCCCTAAAGCAAGGCAAATGAACAAGCTTTGAGATGACACCAATAACTCTATCTGCCAGAAGTTTGACGAGCGCCTGTTTCCAATGCGTTGTGATACATGTACATTTACCTACTTCCTGACCTGCATTATCATGGCGGCTGCTTTTTGTTTATATATTTTTTAAAAACTTCTCTTCGAAGTGTTCATGAGCCTCTCGTGGTCGAGACGCTACGGTGTTCGCCTCTTATTCAATAGGTCCCGGGTTCGAATCCGGACAACGTCGAAACATTTTCTTTTCTAAAATTTTATTTTCTAGAATGTTCTTCTTTCACCTTCTCACCTGCACTCTAACAGTGTTCTGTCGTCTGCTTTCGTCTCCGCTTTCTGCCTCCCACACCCTCACCTCCTTTGCCCCTCCTCTGGGCTCCTGACACTTTATAATACGAGTCTATGAATGAACGTTAACCTATACGAGTTACGCCCAAGGGCTAATCAGTACGAAGCAGTCTAATTTTCAAGGGACTGGTAAGAAAAAAAAGGCACTACCGGTATAAAAAAAGCAAAACTAACAGACCACACAAAAGTCCCCATCTACCACCTGGTTTTCTTGTAGAACACATTAAATACTCCACTGTTACTTCATAAGAAGGAAGAGTTTAAAGCAACCACCCGCCACCAAAGTTGTAATCTTTTTAGAGGGACAGTCGTTACGTCAGCGCCATCAACAGATGGTATTTGGGACAAAAGTAATAGCAGCAGGGCTACTACGAAGAGCGAAAGTAACAGGAAAACAACAGCAAACCGGAATAAGTCAAGAAAGCGAACTCGAAGCTCCAATTGTTTAACACTTCAAACAATACACCCCTCCCTGCGCTGTAGCTTCGAGGCAGAAAGAATTTTATCGGAAGCAGCTCCGACTACAAACTGTAAATGGTCAATTATCATAGTTCTTGTTTTAAAATTTGTGACAAATCTGTTTCGAGTCTTGTTACCATTTATTTACGGTAGTCATATTGACAAGGGATGGGGCAGCATTTACTTAGCCAGGACTTTCTGAAATTCTAATTCAGGGATTTTTTATCTCTTGTTTTACCTGTAGTTCTTCTCTCAGCCAACAAATGGTATGCTACCCTTTTCTTTCTTAATAAAGGGACGGGGGAGGGGGGCTCTGTACATCTTTCTTCAGCTCAATAAGAAACTGCAATCTCTTCCTGAGCTCAGTCTGGTACTGTGCATGTTGCAGGCATCAGTGAATGCCCAATAAATGTTGGTGTAAGGGTTGACGATTGCCATGAAGCACCTCATACGCATTTGTGACGGTTGACATTTCAGTCCGCTTGTATGGTGGGTAAGGGCTGTTTCCTTCGATATTATTTCTCAGTTTGGATTTCTCGTAATGAAGGTATAAATGACCAAGCTTTTATTGTGTACCTTTGTAAGCTCTTGTAAGGCTCTATGGTTTGACTGTGCTACGTCAAATTTATCAGCTAGAGAGTACCGTACATGAATCGATCGCAAGTTAAGACTGGCGGCATGTTCATTCTTCGACTTCGTTGAACAGTGAAGTTCGCTCTCATGCACCGGAGCCGACAAAAACAGCATTCGTAGCATCAATTCCAAGAAAGGAAAATACAAAAGAAACCATTAAAAATAACAACATCATTATGGAAGTATCAGAAGGAAATCTCACAGCGTCCATGCTGTTGTATTCGAGGACGTCAGCCCCAGAGGTGAACTGACAAGTAAGGGCCTGGCAAATCTCCTTCTGGGTCCTGTTGGGCGAGATTGTTTTGTTCTCACATTCTGAAACAATAATAATAATGATATACAGAAAACTCAGATAGGCAATTGTCTCCAAGGCAACAGCAACATTTCTATCACATTGATCTATTTTTTTAAAGCTAAGTTTTGCGTTCTTCTGAAGACAATCAAGTCATTACTAACCATAGACTTAATCATAATATCCTAGATAGTGTACTTTGATGTAATTACGAAATACTATGGAGCGCACCATTTGACTCAATGTGGAGCCAAAAAGAAGGAAAACTGGGAAATGCTGTGAGAATTCAATTTCAGCCAGAGAGGTGTTTTGTCCTTAAAAATTCAAACAACACTGCACCATTACTCTATTCAAACATTTTTTACAATAACATCACGGTTAGGCTACCAGACCCGTGATGGTGAGATCGGGGTTCGGGGGTTCGCTCGAGCCTCAGCTCGGTCCGATGTTTTGTCCTTCGGAAAGGCACTTAACACGAATTTCCCACTTGACTCGGTCCTTTCGGAGATGGGTGTTAAACTCGGAGATCCCGCCTCTTAAATAACCTAATAGTGTTGATAGGAGCGTTAAACCTTGATCATTTCACCATTTTTACAATAACTCCATTCGTACGGACTGTATTCAATACCATCCACATGTACGCAACAGCATTACATATCTGTCCTCACATAAAAGACCTTTGAACCTTTTTCAAAGTCAGAACTTTACGTAATATACATGATATGAACCATAAAACACATCCTTAAAATGAAAACCAATTTGAACCCAACATCATCAAAGCACGCTTTGAGTAATGTATACCTACCTATGTACTCCTCTTTCTCCCATTGGTTCACCATCATTAGTTCATTAGAATATTTGAACCAGGACACCCCTTCTAGCCAAACGAAATAGACAGGTGTGTCACTGTGAATAGAAAAATATATTTTAGTTATTTTACTCAGTTTCTCTCAAAATATTTTTTAAAAGCCTTGATCATACACATGATGATCGAGGCTAGTCATACAGTGTTCGCTTGATCGCGCTTGGCAAACATATACTTTGATTCAATTTAATCCATCTATGAAGAGGATGCACGTTGTATAAAAATGAGTAAATAACGTTTATTAATTATAATATAAGTGGGAGTTTTACACAGGAATACATGAGACAGGAAAGATAATATTCATGTAGAACTAAAAATACGATTTGTGGTAACCACTAGTCATTGCGAAGCTGATGTTCAGGTGTTCAGAGATAGAGGTCTTCGAGTGTAATGAGATCGAAAGTTTTAAAGGAGGAAGACTTGCTCTCCGTTTAAAAAAAAGAAGACTTACTCTCCGGTTAAAAGGGAGAACACTTATTCTTCGTTTTAAAGAAAGAAGACTTACTCTCCGTTTAAGAAGACGCCACCAAACAGGAGGAATGGCACAAGGACAGGTGACGTCAATGACAAGGCAAGGGTCGTATCCCCAGTAATCACAGATATGACGTACCCTGCGGATAAATGTCAGAACAAGAAATCAATAAATTCATGCCAAAACATTATTATTATTGGTATTACTATAATACTAATGATAGTATCACTGTTATTATCAGTATCATTATTGTTCAGTTAAGTATTATTGTTATTTCTTTCATTGTTATCACATTATCATTATTGATGCCAAAGAAGACGAAACTAGTCACTTTAAGTCATTAAATTGTCTGTTAAATCTTTTTTAGACATGGCCCCTGGTTTCAGAACCCGCATTCGATTTGTTTTCACAACCCAGTTTATGCAGAGACCCGTAAAAGGGAATAATAATATCTAAGACAACAACATCATTTTATTATTTTACCCAAAAATGGGGGAGGGATCAAAATGTCAGTTAATTCAAGAGCTACCTGATACATAAACTTAACATTATGGGAACAATTTCTTGAGGGTCTGGAGAATGAAGGCCATTCCTTTGTTGCTGAGATGTTTAAAAAGAAAACGTATCACGAAATAAATATTCTGACTGGTTGACCCAATAAGAGACATAGATCTCTCTCTCTCTCTCTCTCTCTCTCTCTCTCTCTCTCTCTCTCTCTCTCT
>NW_004797349.1:1013607-1016085 GCF_000002075.1 Aplysia californica
TCTCTCTCTCTCTGTCTCTCTCCCTTTCTATCTTTCTCTCTCGACCATTCTTGAATGCATTTACAGTCACAAACACACTCAGAAACATATACACAAACCTGAACGCATAATCGAGTTAACAAACTAAAATATTTCCCTTCCAACATTCTTTCTGTCTCTCTTACATCTCTATCTATGTATCTGCCCCTCCGCCTCCTCTGTCTGTGTGTCGGCCTGTCTGTCTGTCTGTCTGTCTGTCTCCCTCTCTCTTACTCTCTCGCTCTTTCTGTCTTTCTTTCTTTCCTGTCTTTCTCTGTCTCTTTTTATCTGTCTATTTCCTCTATTTAACTATCTATTCCCCCTCCCTCTCTCTCTCTCTCTCTCTCCCTCGCTCCCTCCTCCTCCATTTTTGTGTTTGTTATTTTCTCGTAACACCTCTAATCATCGGCACTTGTATGGCCTTAACGTGTTACTAGTACCATAATACCTTTGCCAATGTAAGGGAGACTTCGAGTTCGATTGCGGGTGGTTGGATGGTGCTACTAGCATTATTTCATTACTTTTCCTCTGTTGTTTTTGTCTGTCGGTCTTACTGTTTCCCAGCACTGAATGACCATAAGTGTATCGATGTGCTTCGCTTTACTCAATCAAACAAACGAGTTCGATTCCCGTTTGGATATAATTTTTATTTTCTTTGGTCTTTCCTCTGGATCGTGTACATCCTTCTCCGCCCAGGTTTGCCTTGACAGGTAGGGTCGAGGTTTACCTTCTAAATGATCTTAAATGTGTCTGAAGACGCGTGAAAGTTCCTACATTGAAAAAACAAACTATATGATTTGGACTGGTCTTCTTGGCGTAGAGCTTTACGTTTTGTCAGCGGTAAAAAGTTCATTTCGATCATCCTCCCCTCACCTCCCAACACACACACACACACACACACACACACACACACACACACACACACACACACACACGCACGCACACACACACTGACGCACGCACACACACACTTTTTGTTCAGGTGGGGGGTTTTAAACTGACGTTTACCTTGGGACCGTTGTAGTAAGTGTTTTCCGGCACTTGCAACACTAAAAGGTCATGTAAGTGCTGTGCTGGAGATTAGAGGTGTTACAAGAGAGTTACAAACGCACAATAAATGAGGAGTAGAAATAATGATAGATTGGAAAAAAGGAGCAAACCACACCAGAGGATTGGAGGATGTGCTTCTCTTTACCCAAATAAACAAACAAACAAAACAAACAGACAGACTGTCTGTCTTACTTTTTCCCAGCACTAAACGACCACTGTCGTGTTGTCGATGTGCTGCTCTTTACACTCAGACAAACTGAACAAGCAAACAAAATACACAAACTGTCTGGTTTACTTTTTCCCAGCACAAAACGAACAGGATCGAGTCGATGTGCTTTCTTTTCTCAAATAAACAGGACGAAGAAACAAGACGAACAAACTATCTCTCTTTTTGTTCCACACCACTAAAAGACCATGGTCGTGTCGATGTGCTGCTCTTTACTCTGACAAACTAAACAAACAAACTAAATACACAAACTGTCTGTCTTACTTTTTCCCAGCACAAAACGACCATTATGGCGTCGTTTTGTTTCTCCTCACTTACTCAAATAAACAAAACAAACCAGACCAGGGCAACCCGCCAAGCACTTAGACTGATTTAAGTACCGATTATGTTCTCTGTTGTGCCGACGTGGGTGGTTGGCGGGTGCTCTGGTGTGGTTTGCTCCTTCTTTCCCATCAAACATCTATTATCCTGATCTTTCCTCCTTTTTTTTTTTTTTTTTTTTTTGTTTGTTTGTTACTCTTGTAACACCTCTAATCTTCGGCACTTATATGACAGTATTGTGTTGCAAGTGCCGTAAAACTCTCACTTTTTTCCCCCTTGCCCATTTATATGAGATTGACGCCATCTGATTAGTTGAACAATTGCGTATGATAGTGTCCAATAGTGTATTACATGCCTACTTAGAACAAAAAGTAACTGTGATAGCAGATAGAGATTCCAGGATTATAGATGTAAGTCATTGATCTGCGAGCGGTGATGATTTAATAGTCGTGATGAGTGATGATGTGGGATTGCATCTAAGTAATGTGAACGTTAGTATGGGATTGTGTTGAAGTAATGTTAGCGTTAGTAAAACTCTTACTTAAACTAAAACTCAGTTCTGCCGACTACTAGGGATACGATGTACCTACGTCAGAGAACAGGCTTTACCTCACTGAAGTTCCAGATTTGAATCTGAATGGGATCCAGTTTTTGTTTGGTTTTGTTTTCTTGTATTTTCGTCCTTTCTGTAATATTTCTGTTCAACGCGATGTTTTGATCTAGTACTAAAGGCGAGGGTCTTCGAAACGGTGCTGGTGGTTGGAGGGCGCCACTGGTGTTTCCTGTGGGTGGTTGGAGGGTGCCACTGGTAGGTCCTACTTCTTTACTTTCCCTCCGTTGTTTTCTTTTTTTTTTTGGGGGGG
>NW_004797349.1:1016221-1019611 GCF_000002075.1 Aplysia californica
TGATGATGATGATGATGATGATGATGATGATGATGATGATGATGATGATGATGATGATGACAAAGTACTCTCTGCCGATAGCAGTAACAAGCAAGTACTTTGGCTCTCACCTCCGTAACGATCTTCGCTATGTAGTAGATGTCAACCCTGTACAGACCCGTTCCTAATTCTCTCATGACGATACCCATTTCTTCAGGAAACGACTGCGAACATCAGAAGGCACTTATTTACACCACTTTTTCAAGCGTATTGCAAACCACTGGCAGTGGTGTAGAATTAGAAGCTGGCAAGAGACGGGAATCCGATTAACAAAATGGAAAACGATGCCTTGTAGAATACTGCTGTCTTTCCGCAGCGATCCCATTTATTTCGATTTTATTTGCCTTTCGGTCGGAAAAGCCTACTTCCTTAAGGGGGGGGGGGCTACACCTGGAGGCTATCTCGCTTATTACTGCCCCGAATTTTACCACATTTCACACATATAACAAGCATAGTAAGGAGTCTTGAAATCCGCAATCAAATTTGAGAAAAAAGTTTTGTTTCCATGGATACGCCGCCATATTGGATTTTATTTACATGTCTTACGTAATGAATACCACACTTATCGCTTATGGAAATTGATTGTTTTTTTGCACGCGTGTTCACAAACATTAGATCTAAAAATTTGACTGTTGTTTTTTTCCTAATCGAATTAGAAAATTTTTAATGAATTTTTTCGTGAGGTAGCATTCAAGTTTGAGAAAAATCCGTGAAAATCCACACTCCAGACACCACCAACAAAAATCTATTCGATATATCAAAAATTCAACAGACAAAATTTTAGTATTACCTCTTCTCTTCATTCTGTGAAAGTTTCATGAAGATTGAATGAAAAATGGTGGAGTTATTCAAAAAAGTATAGAGAAAAGTAGCATTTTGAGAAAACGGCCGATAAAGAAAAATAAAATACTGACTTTATGAGAAAATGGCGGTTACAAACATGCCCGGTATGGGGAAAAATACGATTTTTGGGGGTTCTTAGGCCATAAAATAGTTGTAGGAAAGGCTGAGGAAGCTAAAAATGCCTATAACTCAAATTCCATGATTTTGAGCAGAATTTTGATTTTGGGGGTGTAGCCCTCCCCCCCCCCCCCTTAAGAATCTAAATTGTGATAATGGTGACAGGACACATTTGCAAGGAATCAATCACTGATGTAAAAAAAATAAATAAATAAAAAAGCCAAGCTGTCATTAATTCAATCTATTAACCAATCAAACAAAATACATTGCATATATCTATGCCAACGTTTACAAGTTAACCTGGATTTTTTTAACAAGCTGCACAGGACACACCGGACAGTTCTCACCATTTAAATACTGAAGATTAGAGGCGCTATTCCTTTTTTATGACAAAGAAAAGATTTAGGACAGATTAGGGCGCTAGGTGTTGGACAGGAAAGAAGGAGCAACCCACACCAGAACACCCATCAACCACCCACTCCAGCTTACGTTCAGATAAAGCAATAGCTTCCCCATTTCACAAGGCAGAATAGGAACAACTAAAGCACGCAGCAGAGGTAGAATGACATGTCTGGGCACCCCCTAATTCCCTGCACATTCACATGCGCCTTATGTCTAGTTTATATAGATGTAAACAATACATGACTTACTGTCAGCACGGCAAACACGTTGGTGAAAGTAACGTTCAAGATCAGGAGATATATTGCGCCATTGATGTTCTGAACTCCTTTTTGATCCACATCCAACTGCAGGTATACCAGCCCCAAGACAAGACCGATTGCCTGCGAAAACCACCAGCATTAAGATCGGTTCAAATGTTTGAATGTATTTGAAAAAAAAAAAACACTCTGAAGAGATGATTTATTTTTTTGTTTGCTTTGGTGCTTTCTTTAGGGGAGTTTGGGGGGAGACACTTTTTTCATGTTGTGTCCAAGTCATGGCAACTCTATCAATTAGAACAATGTGTGCCATCTAAAAGTTTATAGCAATCAGTTAAAATAAAACTTTACCATATTTTGAAAGAGCTTTAGCACCTATGAGTCTCCGAAGAATCGTTATATCATTGATGTAAAGACGATTGGACTACTTTGCATGTTTAGGGACTTAGAAAGGCCTGGTTAGTAAATCTACCCTTTACTTCGACAAGCAAAACTCACATACTTCTATGAGGTCTCATGCATTTCTGGGTGGAAATAAGCTGTACGAAAGAGTCGTATTGGGCAAGTGTATATCAAAGTAGATTTATTTTGTAACCAATATACAAAATCTTACACTTTAAACTGGTAAGGACATACTTCATTCATAGGTGCCTTCGAGTTCATAGGCTTTCTTGGCCAGGCTTTCAATTAAAACGCCCAGATTACTATTCGACCAATGTTTTATGATGTTTACAAGAACTGATACTCAGAGTTGAACCAAATTATGATAAAATACATGCTCACAAAAGCCGGACTATCAATGTTTATATCCCCTAATTCCATATATTATTATATAATATATATATATCGAAGCTAACGTTTTCAAGTTTACCTATTTTTTAACAAGCTGCACTGGACAGTTCTCATCATTTAAATACTGAAGATTAGAGGCGTTATTTCTTTTTTTTTAAACTAAGAATATACCATACTAAAGAACTCTTCCAAAAGTCTAGAATTTTGTGAACTGTACTGGGGTAAGAATCGTTACATCACCCTTCAAAAAGGTTCTATTTTCAGTACTGTGATGGCGTGTCTGATTGTTACTTAACAATATGTTCTTTTAAACTCGTGTATCACTTGTGATTAAGGGGTACATTGAGGTTTGTCAATCTTTTGATAACCACGCCCACTTTTGCAACACTCATGAGGCTAGACTTTTCGTACCGCCAAGTGGGGAATAAAGAAAACACCATTCACTACCCGGCTGATTATTACCACCCACCATATTACCAAATTGCCCTCTTGTGGATGACATCGCCCAATTTATTTTTCAGGGGGGAGGGGGGACAATATAAAATGTTACCTCAATAACTATAAGCACTATGCTTATGTGATGTTAATCAAATTATGAAGCAATATGGTTATAAAGACATCCTGCAACATTTTGAGTCCCTATAGTCGAAAAATGTGGAAAATTTAGAGTGAAGTGGATCGCCCACGCCAGTCGGCAAGGCGCCGGATGATGATGATCTTACGAAATGAAACAAGTAACGTAATCCGTTAGAAACTGAAAAAGCAGCCTTTACACAATGTTCCTCTCGACTTGAAAGTTTTACATACTTACCAAAGACTGTCCTATCCGCACCCAGAAGAGCATGGCGTCTCGAAACTGTGCTATCCAGGAACGCCAGAATAAGTTCTTGACTTGAACCCAGAGCGAAGAGGCGTACCTGAGGGAAGGGGGGGGGGGGGG
>NW_004797349.1:1021185-1023828 GCF_000002075.1 Aplysia californica
GTAAAAGTATCTTATGAAATGAGACAAGCTACTTAATCCGTTAAAAAAAGTATGAAAAAGCAGCCTTAACATAATATTCCTCTCGGTTTTCTAGGAATGATGATTCTATACATTCAAATCCCTCACCAATTATCCTCAATTACACTGAAAACAGTTATAACAGAAAACGCATATATGGTGAATTTAAAAAGTGTTCAATTTCAATAGCACCTTCCCTTGAATTATTATAGTACAAGATCGAATTCTGACGAGCCTGTATTATTTGAACAAAAGCAGCAACAACGTGTCACTTACCACAATGTGGTCAGCAAGTTCTGACTCACGGAGCCGCAAGTCGATCTCCGAGTCGATGTGACGAGCCTGGGGGCTCTCCGTGAAAGTGTCACAGATTGCCTGGAAAGAAAGAAAAAACAACCATGTTCTTTTGAGGGATGCGTTTGATAAATCCGCCTAGCGTAAGATTGGCGCGTTCTCCATTAATGCAAGGCTATTTCAGGGATGGACCTTGAAATTTGAAGTTCATATAGGAGAGGGCTGATTGAGTTAAACTAGCGGGGTACTTTGAAATCTTTGAATACTTTTTGTATGTGTGTGTGTGTGTGTGTGTGTGTGTGTGTATGTGTGTGTGTGTGTTTGTGTGTGTGTGTCTGTGAGCGCGTGTGTGTGTTAGAGAGAGAGAAATGGAGAGAGAGAGAGAGGGAAAGAAAGAGAGGGAGGGAGAGAGATACATGGACAGAGACAGAGAGACACAGAGAGAGAGAGAGAGAGAGACAGAGAGAGAGAGAGAGAGAGAGAGAGAGAGAGAGACAAACAGACAGAGAGAGAGAGACACACACACACACACACACACAGAGAGAGAGAGAGAGAGAGAGAGAGAGAGAGAGAGAGAGAGAGAGAGAGAATCTGTGTACGTGTGAGTTTGCGAATTATTTCTGTGTATGCTTTGTATGCAGGTCTGAAAGCACATGAGCCTGTTCTTGGGACGTAGTCAAAGTTGTCTGATGACAGAAACATTACAAGATGAACAGATTTAATGATAGTATCACTGCGCAAAAAGAAAGAGGAGACTATAGGGCCCACTAACCAAACAAAGATGTCTTCCCTTACCAAGGAGGGAGGAAGGAGGTGGATTGGTTGCAATGGCATGTTTTATGAATTCCTTTTGTCGAATTTTTGAAAGGTTGCGTCGTCAAATTAGCACCTGATACTCTTTGTGTTTCATTTTGTCTTTTTATTCAAATCTAAAACACAGCACTAAGAGGCTATATTCATATTCTGTTTCTTTTCTTTTACTTGACACATCCCCTTGTTGTGTGGCCTGCTGGTTTTCTTTGTTTGTCAATAAGAGGTAAAAGTAAATTTCGACAACCACCCCCCCCCCCCTCGAATCCAAACTTAAGTTAAAAGTGTCCACACGCATGACGCCAAATGGGGCCCCAATGAGAGAGGAGACCTCAGATGGGCGTAGAAGGGCTAGTAAGTTCAAAATGGAGAACTTAAGTTTACTTTTTTCCTTTACAATAGAACACCTCTTGGCAACACGTCACATAAACACTTTGCATTAGACTAGATCTGGTCAAAAATGTAGGAGCCAAGTGTTAAATAATCATTATGCACTGGGCAAGTTTTGAAATACAGAAGCCGCAAAGGGCTGAGGTCTCTCTCTCTCTCTCTCTCTCTCTCTCTCTCTCTCTCTCTCTCTCTCTCTCTCTCTCTCTCTCTCTCTCTCTCTCTCTCTCTCAGTTGTGGTGAGGCGTATCCTGAACTGACTTCTTGCCCGCCTTTTTATTTCTAAAGTTCTTTTTTTGGGGGGGGGGGGGGGGTTCCGAACATTTTTCAACCTGATTCAGAGTGTTCATAAGTCATTTAGGTGGCCAAGATTAGAGGTACCAAAATAGGAGGGTAACATACAAAGGTAATAGGGAGGAGAGACAAGGACGATGTGTTATGTTTGACAGGGAAAAAGGAGGTACGAGAAGGACTATAGATGTTTGATAGGAAAGAAAGAGGAGAGACAAGGACGTTAGATGTTTGATAGGAAAGAAAGAGGAGAGACAAGGACTATAGATGTTTGATAGGAAAGAAAGAGGAGAGACAAGGACGTTAGATGTTTGATAGGAAAGAAAGAGGAGAGACAAGGACGTTAGATGTTTGATAGGAAAGAAAGAGGAGAGACAAGGACTATAGATGTTTGATAGGAAAGAAAGAGGAGAGACAAGGACGTTAGATGTTTGATAGGAAAGAAAGAGGAGAGATAAGGACGTTAGATGTTTGATAGGAAAGAAAGAGGAGAGATAAGAACGTTAGATGTTTGACAGGAAAGAAAGAGGAGAGATAAGAACGTTAGATGTTTGACAGGAAAGAAAGAGGAGAGACAAGGACGTTAGATGTTTGATAGGAAAGAAAGAGGAGAGACAAGGACGTTAGATGTTTGATAGGAAAGAAAGAGGAGAGATAAGGACGTTAGATGTTTGATAGGAAAGAAAGAGGAGAGATAAGAACGTTAGATGTTTGACAGGAAAGAAAGAGGAGAGATAAGAACGTTAGATGTTTGACAGGAAAGAAAGAGGAGAGACAAGGACGTTAGATGTTTGATAGGAAAGAAAGAGGAGAGACAAGGACGTTAGATGTTTGATAGGAAAG
>NW_004797349.1:1023940-1025950 GCF_000002075.1 Aplysia californica
TGTGTACGTGTGAGTTTGCGAATTATTTCTGTGTATGCTTTGTATGCAGGTCTGAAAGCACATGAGCCTGTTCTTGGGACGTAGTCAAAGTTGTCTGATGACAGAAACATTACAAGATGAACAGATTTAATGATAGTATCACTGCGCAAAAAGAAAGAGGAGACTATAGGGCCCACTAACCAAACAAAGATGTCTTCCCTTACCAAGGAGGGAGGAAGGAGGTGGATTGGTTGCAATGGCATGTTTTATGAATTCCTTTTTTTGAATTTTTGAAAGGTTGCGTCGTCAAATTAGCACCTGATACTCTTTGTGTTTCATTTTGTCTTTTTATTCAAATCTAAAATCCAGCACTAAGAGGCTATATTCATATTCTGTTTCTTTTCTTTTACTTGACACATCCCCTTGTTGTGTGGCCTGCTGGTTTTCTTTGTTTGTCAATAAGAGGTAAAAGTAAATTTCGACAACCCCCCCCCCCCCCTCGAATCCAAACTTAAGTTAAAAGTGTCCACACGCATGACGCCAAATGGGGCCCCAATGAGAGAGGAGACCTCAGATGGGCGTAGAAGGGCTAGTAAGTTCAAAATGGAGAACTTAAGTTTACTTTTTTCCTTTACAATAGAACACCTCTTGGCAACACGTCACATAAACACTTTGCATTAGACTAGATCTGGTCAAAAAATGTAGGAAGCCAAGTGTTAAATAATCATTATGCACTGGGCAAGTTTGGAAATACAGAAGCCGCAAAGGCCTGAGCTCTCTCTCTCTCTCTCTCTCTCTCTCTCTCTCTCTCTCTCTCTCTCTCTCTCTCTCTCTCTCTCTCTCTCTCACGTTTGTTTTTCTCCGACACTCCTCTTCCTTGCCCGGGACGATGGCCAAAGTCAAGATGTAGTGGTCAGCGGGGTTGAAGTTGCGTGGGCACGGGTAGTTAAGTCTGAAAAGGCAAAGAGTGAGCAACCCATTAGACACTGCTTCAAGGAAATTTACTAATATGATCAAATCTGTTTAAGGTGGGTTGTTGGTGGGTGCTCTGGTGTGGTTTGCTTCTTCTTTCCTGTCAAACATCTATCGTCCTTATCTCCCCTTCTTCTTTTTCATGTTTATTACTCTCTTGTAACACCACTAATCTTCTGGCGCTCATAATATGACCTTATGCAGTTGCGAGCGCCGTAAAACCTGCAACAAAAGTTTTTTTGAAATCTGTTTAAATGCAGAAACGGAAATAGTATACTTCTGACAAAAAATTCACTCGTGAATCTTGGAAACCGCTGTAATCAAATAAGCAGATCACACAGTAAACTACCCGTAAATTCTAGCAGGGAATGCAAAGAAAGGGAAAGATGTGTTGCGAATTCTCAAGTAAGCTATTTTCCGATGGTATTATTTTTGCTTGTTTTCATATCATTGCTATTACGGTATTGTTATTTTCAATTTTATAATAACGGCATAGAAGATTTTTAAAAGATCGTGTAATGTTGTGAAGGAGTTCATTATTAGAAAAACACTGTGTAGAAATTACGCTATTTATGTAAAGTGGTGCTGATTTGAAAACGACATTGAAAGCCAGCGTGAAAATTTTTTACCAGGATGAAATATGAAAGAAAAGAGCTAGTCACAGAAAAATAAGCAATATTTATATAATGTCTCATTACAAAGTCTGGATCTCACCTGTTGAAAAAATCAAAGGCCTCATCTGACTTCCCCATAAAAGCCACTCTACCTTCAGACAACAAGAGCACCCTGCGAAGTTGAAAGGAACGTTGGATTAAGATTTGAATAATTCTGAAGCTAATACCAGATACACAAAACGGTAAATTCAAGAAGCAAGAAAATATAATTGTCTTCATGTGAAAAGTTTATAAACAATACTTTTGCTATATCAATTTTTTTTAAACAATAAATGAAAAACAATAACCCAGAAGAAAGCATCAATTCTGTTTTGTTGTTGTTGTTGTTGTTATTGTTGTTGTTGTTGTTGTTGTTGTTGTTGTTGTTGTTGTTGTTGTTGTTGTT
>NW_004797349.1:1026797-1028597 GCF_000002075.1 Aplysia californica
CTCTCTCTCTCTATCTCTCTCTCTTTCTCTCTCTCTCTCTCTCTTTTTTCTCTCTCTCTCTCTCTCTCTCCCCCCTCTCTCTCCCCTTCCGTCCTCATCCTCTATCTCTCTTGTTATCTTTTGTTCATTTTTTAAATATTTATAGCTGTCTCTCTATATATATAAATATATGTGTGTATTGTTTGCTGCTCTCTAAAGAAAATAATTCCTCATGGTTAATCAAGGGAATTAATGTTAAGTCTTCGAGATCATCAGGCATAATAATTACCATGCTCTAACAATTCATTTGTATATGTACGGATGGTTTTGAGAGCTCAAGACTGGCTTCAAACAAGAACCTGCCCACCTGCAATGTCTGCACAATGCTCTGTGCCATGAAAGTGTCCAGGCTAGACGTTGGCTCATCACAGAAGAAGATGGGTGGGTTGGTCAACGCTTCAGAGGCAAAGGACAGCCGCTTCCTCTCACCACCAGAGATACCTTTCCTGGAGCCACTAGCTGCTCCAATTCGGGAGTCAGCGCATTTAATGAGGCCCATCTGTTAGACAAAAGAGCTCATTTTGAATTTAAAAAACAAAGAGGGCGTTTTTATCCCCTCATAACCGTGAGTCTATTTGAAACATGCAGAGCACACATTGTGTTAGGAATGCAGCTTGATTTTTATTTCAGCACCTTGTTCAATTACGAAGCTATTGTAATTGTATTCGTTATAGCTTGTCTAAATGTGACGGCTCGTGGTGAAATTAAGCGCTCGTCAAACTACTGAAATCGAAGATACAGCCATTTTTCCTCCAGTTGGCACATTTTATCAAATATTTGTTTTTTGGCTCAACGCCTTTCACATCCATATAAAAACACACTTTCAAGTGAATTGCTCCCAAAAACGTTGATTAATGGCACATAATCTGCAGAATTTCAGTTTTCAGTTTTATAGAAGTTACCAAACTTTATCGCCATTTTCTGCTAATTTTACCTTTTAAACCATGCTACTCTCACCCCCTTCAATGAAAAATATCTCGACTTCTATTCATGATAGATAAGGTTTTTATCCATGAAGTGCAAGGCAAACGAATAAGCTTTCAGATAATATTAATAACTCCAAATGCCCAAAGATTGACAGCGTCGTGACACAAATCATCAAAATTCAATTTTACAAATGTCGAGGGTTTATTCCCCATAACAAAAAGCAGCGTCGATAGTCTACAAATGATAGTTTTAGAGCTGCCACCTCCAATGATGAAGAAATGTTTTGTCTCATTTAAAAAAAAAATAATCTCTTCTAGATCAATCTTTATATTTACTCTTCGAACGTACAAACACCACTCTCTAAAAATGACATGGACCATAGACTTATACCATACTATCCAAGAGTCTGCAGATTGACGTATTTCCATTTCTCGGCGCAGCGCATTTTTTAAAAGCAGTAAGGTTTTATTTATTAAAAACGATTTTTTTGCTCAAAGTTTCCACGTCCTGTCTTGGACTAAGATGTTCAATAAATTCTGCAAGTGGAAATTGAACTAACGCTTAAAACGTTCGAGATGTACATGTCAAGCGGAAGCATTACACAACAGACTTCAGTCTTCTCACCTCTTGCATGACCTCATCTACGCGAGCAAGACGAGCTCTGGTATCCAATTTTCGGTCCATGCGAAGCAAAGCCTGCAGTGGGAATGAGAAAGAGTGGGAAAGAAAATGAAATAATTATAGTGTTAATATTAATATCAGTATAATGTAATAAAATGATACAGATAACAATTATTAGTAGTAGCATAACACATGTTTAATTGTAACAATAAT
>NW_004797349.1:1029547-1030726 GCF_000002075.1 Aplysia californica
GGGGGGGTTACTGTTTGCTTTAAATAATCGTACGTTACTCAGAGCTTTTCTTCGAAACGGGACAGAGCATAATAATAAATAAAAATGCTCTCTTTAATCACTATTAATGTACTTTACTGAAATATCACCATACTAAATAAAACGATTACATACGGGAACGCCATTGAGAAGAACCTCTCCCGAGGTGATGTAATCTTTAGTGTTCCTCATTGTCAGCACGTTTAGCAGCGTCGATTTTCCCGAGCCACTGAAAACAAGGGAAGATGTCAAGCATAAAAAAACTTTAAAAAATCACGATCTTCTCTAGCACAAAAAATCTAAATAAAGACAATACAATTCAATCATTTTTTTAGCGTGCTGTTTATACTGCTGAAATACCTTACGAGTTGAAACATCAATAATTCCTAACACTTTCTTTTTTCTATTGCAGTTTTCGTTTAATGTTTTGTTTTGATCGGTTTAAAAAAAATCATTCTCCATGCCTTCTCTCCCTTCATCTGTTTCTTACTTATCTCAATCTTTTTCCTGTGCCTCTTCTATACCTGACTATGTCCTAATAATGTCCTAGCTCCCATCGTTTTTCTTCTACTTTTTCTCATGTAATTTTCCCTTCTGCACATGGTCCCTTCGCCATTTGTCATACCGTGGCTTTTCCTATTTGCGCAATATCCTTCTCCTGCATTTTTAATTCTACTGTCTTCTCCTGCCTTATGTCTTATTTATTTTTTGCTGTTTTGTTTGCTAAGTGATTAACAGCGCTCGCAACTGCATAGGGTCAATTAATGAGCGCGCCGGGTACATTAAACATTTACAGTTTGGTAGGAATTAATTTTGGCGGCCGAAGCCAACGCTACTCTTATCGATTTTAGACCTTCGAGGGATCTTTAACGTTTGCAACTTGCACACAGACCGCGGTGATTTTTCGCCCTTACTCAGGTTTTCATCAAGCGATTGAAATAAGTCCTTACCTGGCACCCATAATAGCAAGTAGACAACCTGGTGTTGCAATACCAGTAACTGCGAACAAAAGAAGAATCAAATACTTTTTACTTTTTCTGCTGTCAGCAAAGTGATCAAGCGATAAACATTCACAATCTCATTCCTTCTCTTTCCATCTATTTCCTATAACAACAAACACATACACACACACACACACACACACACACACACACACACGCA
>NW_004797349.1:1033566-1035186 GCF_000002075.1 Aplysia californica
TAGATAGATAGATAGATAGATAGATAGATAGATAGGTAGATAGATAGGTAGATAAATAGATAGATAGATAGATTGATAGATAGATAGATAGGATAGATAGTCGTGCAATTGAAGGACTTGAGAACAGGTGTAATGTTGCAAACCTGCAATATGTTCACAATAAAATGTAGTGAATTCATTTTTATACCAGAAGTTAAAGGAACAATAAACAATATTTAAACGACCAAATACAGTACAAACGTCCAAAGACCTACCCTGGGTTTTCCTTCATAGTGGCTAATGTCTTCTACTGGGACTACAGCAGTGTAGTTCTTGGGAGCTGCTGCCTCTACAGAACGTAGCAGAGGACTCTTCTCCTCGTCTCCAGAGGTGGGCATGGTGGTGAACTCACGAGTAGTTCAGCAGGCTCACAGGGGTTAACGCTAGCCTGAGGATAGACATGACACTTTTAAATTTCTCCCAGAAAGAAAAAGACAGTACCGTCAAGCAAACAAAGCAAAGTTTACATTTTACCACCTAACATTTCCTTTTGCAAAGTACATGGAGAGTTTTCGCTGTGGGGTCATTTTTTTTTATATCTTCTTTTTTTTTGCTCTTTTCGTTCATTTTGTTGTTATGTAGTCGTTTTTGTAATTCATTTATTTTTGGTTTCCTTTCTCATACTTCCTTTTCACCATAGTTGTGGTTCTAGTTCGCTATATGATGAAATGTATCCGGGTTTTTTATGTTGGGCCGCTCTAATCTCGTGTTTCGAATTGCAACACTGTCCACGTCAACCCAGAGCAGCCAGTTGGTATTTAAGGAGCCCACACCTACTCACTCATAGTTAAGATACATTTTTTGTTCAAACAAATGAACATCGTTTTGACTCTGTTGTCTAAAAGATATTACAAAAGTATAAAATACCGAGTATATCTTGATGGACATAATATAAATATGAAGCACGTTCAATAACTAAAAAGAAAACAAAACATAAACCAAAACCTTAAAAAACCAAAAAAAAACCCAACGATGATAGCATTTTGCTTGTTTTGGGCTTTGTTGAATTGTATGAATGGCAATAATATGATGCTTATAATCTCACGACAATTTTGAGGATGTGATCATTTGTGGACAGAACCGGAGGGAAGGGGGTGGAGGAGGAAAAGGAAGACGCTAATAATATAAGAACCAGTAAGAGCAGCCTTTGCTGTTGCTTGTTTTTACATTCCTTCAGAAAACAGTGCTCTATCAATTAACAGTTCTTTTTCTTTAAAATTCGAACCAAAACGTTCGATGGTTCTAGAAGTCTATTAATCCTGTATTGTTATCAAATTTACTCATTTTGGTGCTTCTGCATAGAGTGTAGACGTGTTTCTGGTAACTTAAAGAAAAGGACTACCAGCACAATGCTTTCAATCCATATTGTCCTTTTTTGTTATTAGTGTCCTTATTATCATTGAAGCATGATGCGATTGGACAGAACCAGTAGTACATTAACGAACTGCTAGTAATCACCGCCAACCGACTGACAGAATCTAGCTAAATCCTTGATGTTAACATTAATAATGATAGTAATAATAATATTTATAATATTTATAATAATATGTATAATATTTATAATAATATGTATAATATTTA
>NW_004797349.1:1035775-1037062 GCF_000002075.1 Aplysia californica
GGGGGGGGTTAATCAAAGACTTTTCCCCAGAAGTAGGTTATTTTTTAAAATCTGTATTGTGCAAGCAACGACATTTAAAAAAATATGATTTCAAATGGTTCCATTACAGTTTACCATTATTTTATTATTTTAATTCTGTTTTTCACAGCCCCAGAAATGGATTGCTTGTTAGGAGCACGTTCTATCCAGTGTCGATAGATCTAAAATATCATTTTAATATGGTAACACAAGACTGCAAGTTTAAACCGTTTCTCACTAAGCAATTCACGTTTCTTCCCCCAAAAAGAAAAATCATCTTTCAATATGAGTGCGCAAAAGTAGATCTACACATTTTCATTCGAATCTACAACATTAAATTCACCTCTACTCCAACTCATGAGACTAGCAAAATGCACAATTTATTCAAAACCACATTGTGGTTAAAACTTCACCTGCGGTTTGTTTCTTAAAAGTTGCAGAATATCTTTAAGAGAAGATGTTTTGAAGTCCAAAATGAAGTCAAACTTAAACCGTGTTTTTTTTTTTTTTCAAATGGAAAAAGTAATCATTTCACAAACACACCATTTGAAAAGAAGTACAAAATTGCTATTATTTTTATTGGCACTTCAGAACAAAAGCTGTTCGAAAACTGGTAAATCGTTGGAACACTTACGATGCAACCAAGTATATCCGATCTAAAGATTCAAAATCTTGCTCACAGACCAGCTACTGAATAATAAGATCAACTGGTTCTTGCGTTTATATAACAAGGTGTAAAAAAGGTGTTATAGCTATCTATCTATCTACGTCTGAAGTGCTAGGTAGAACTTATATCTCTGACGCTAAAGGGACAACCATACCCACCCCCAGTCCTTTTCTACGTCACAGAAACTGGAACAGTGAAGTTCTTAAACCAGAACTTCTGACTTCGTGAGCAACATAGAAAACAGCCTTATAAGCCTTGCAACTTCTTGACTAACCTAATATTTTAAAAACGATTTTAATAAGTTATGGTGAAACATCTTTGTAACCTTTTCTCATTTTTTAAAGAATAATTTTCTTTTTTGCTTTTCAGACATGTTTTCCTTTGCCAGATATTGTCCTCTTTCGTATTGTCTTTTTCTGAAGACAAAGAGAACTGTGGCTGCTTAGTGCTTTACAGAATGGATGTTGCCTATTAAAAAAGAAAAAGAAAATAATTAATCACGATTGAATGTTCTAGGTCAAACGTTTTTTTTATTTTCTGATACCAGGCTTGGCCCGTTTAATTTAAGCTGTGACTGCGATCGTCATTGGTTAGGGGAGGGT
>NW_004797349.1:1045216-1051711 GCF_000002075.1 Aplysia californica
AACACACTCCACTTTCGGGAAACCATCTCAGGTCTTCTGCGTGTGACACCTAAAACACGTAACTAAAGGACGTCCTTACTATACAAGGTAACTTGTTGCTTTGTTTACAAGACACAAATCAGAAGTAGACGTTCAACATGTAGTATCATTATGATTGAAGGGAGGGGGATTGGAGGTAATAATATTGAGGATGGCAATTATGAAGCTTATTGATTTTGGGGGGGGGGGGTTTGGGGGGGGAGATGGGGGGATGTTGTTGTGGCTGCTGACGTCGGCAGGATGTGCATCGTGCGTCTTTACGTTTGCGTAGTACACACGTATCTGTGAACCGTGTGAGTCGGATGAGAAACGGGCTTATCGCCACTAAAGCCTGAAGCCATTGTTCCAATTCTAGTCCGCCACTCCTCGCCCTAATCCCATCTCTCTCTCTCTCTCTCTCTCTCTCTCTCTCTCTCTCTCTCTCTCTCTCTCTCTCTCTCTCTCTCTCGTTTTCTTTTCTTTTTAAATTCTCATTCTCCTAGACACAATTAAGCATACACACACACACACACACACACACACACACACACACACACACTCACACACACACGCACACACACGTACACACAAGCATACGCATACGCTCAGACACATACATATCTATCCATCTATCTATCTATCTATCTATCATTCTATCTATCTATCTCTCTACAATCGGAACTGCTCTAGCGACCACCAGTTTAAGAAAATCACTTAAACACATTGTAATCACCACGCCCCACTACCCTTTCTTGTGTTTTTTAAATATAGAAGTTACATTGTCCAAGAGGACCACCTCTTAGAATACCACTTTTCTTTAATAATGATAATAATAGATAGCATTTGTATAGCGCATATCCCCGCTCAACAGCAGACTCTAGGCGCTTTACACTATTATTACCCCAGCAGACCATAGAACACTCCGAAACATTCTCAGCTTCCCGAGAAGCATACAGTGCGAGCAGCCGATTAAGCGCTCAAACACTAACAAACTGACAAGACCAAGATCTTTGACACTGGGTGGTCGCCTTGGATAGGTTCGCCTTACATCTTTCACTTTCAGGTTATCCATCCTTTGTGCCTTCGATGACATGGCACTGAGCGCCTAGTTGACTTGATGAAGACAGAAAAAATTTCAAAAAGGAATAGTATGCCTGCCAATGTCAGCTTGGTCAGATGTGACCAAATTTAGTAACCTACCTATATCCACAGAATAGACATGGAAATATGTCCAACGCTTCTATGTAAAAGAGGACTCTTCTTATTTGCGTTCTCCTGCAAGATCTCACGGGTAGTAAGTAGACTAATGGATTTTTAACCTCCAGCACAACTGATTTTATTTTTACGTATGTGACCATTTTTAAATGGGACTTAAAGGCAGAACTTTTGTTTTTACAAAAGACAAGGATTAGACAAGCTTGTCGAGAGGCGTTTGATTTACCCCAGGCAACATCAACAGGCTAACGGTTGGGTAAACTAGAGAGCCTTGAGTGTAGACACGCGAAAGAAAAAAAAATCTGCCGCATGTCGTAAGAAAAACAATAACAAGGAAAAAAAAATTCTTTTCTTACATTTGCTGACTCAGAGTCTTAAGGTTCAACTGCTTGCACTTTATGCAGATAATGAATGGCTATTTGCAAACGGCTCCACAACTATTCGCTATACTCTTGCTACCTCGTTTGTAGGGCTTATGTTATTATTGCTAAATGTCAAAGGCTTTTGCCGATAGCATTATGAGAAAAACGAGCTCTCTGCCTGTCTCAGGAAAGAGGACAGTGCAAAGATGTAACTGTAGTGTTGCTATCTTACTTTTTAAAAGTTCCCATAACTTGGCTAATGAAGGCGAAGTTGGACTTGAAAACGCTCTCATGGCATGATCACTGTTAACATTATTTTTTTAAACCTAAAAATGCAATAAAGATATTACTATCTTGATTTTATGGTTTAGAAGCAGGGTATATGTAACACGTGTTACTTGTTGCTATTAGTATGTTTGATAGTTGTTGATGATATTTCGTCTACTGTTTCAAAATCAATTATCTCTATCATTTGTTGGGTTGTTTTTTTTTTCACCGAAGAATGAAACAGAGGAGAAAAAAACAAACAAAGGCAAAAAGTTTCGTACGCAATGATTTTCTCCCGTCAAGCGTCAAGGTTAGAGACAAACAGATTTTTACCCCTGGATTGATGGTATCGTGGCGAGTCAGATGAAATGACCTCGACGGCTGCATCTGGCTCTGGACCTCAGAATGGAGACCAAGAACAGGAAAACGATCAAGAGGAAGACCAGAAAGAAGAAGGCAAGATGACAACATGAAGGCGAACGGGAACAGCATGGATACAGAGAACAGCCTGTAGAACAGAGCGGAGGTCGTTGTTGTAGGGCTAAATCAATATCCTTCAGTAGACAGACAAAGTAAAAAAAAAACAACAACCAAAGACGTAAATGACAGTAACTCAAAAACTAGGAATCAAAAGTTGCGAAAATGATGAAGACTAAGTATCAAATCTGGTCCAGGACAGTTGGAGCAAAAATGTGAACGTTTTGGTAGTATTATGTTCTTTTTTTACTTGCTTTTATTACAAAGACGTACATAATAGGTGCAAAATGCTATTTAGCTATATCCCTTTTATATGTTATCCATTTCCGATTTTGTAAAGGTCGTAATTTATGTACCTTCGTGGTTAATCAGTTCAAAACATTTGGCTTTATCAAAGCACCTTAAAATAGCCGCTTGCTCACAAGACGCAAAGTCTTTGTTATTGAATGTTTTTCTTGTTGTTCTTTGAATAAACACTAATTTAAAGAATACCTGTTTTGAGAGAGCGAGAGTGAGAGCGAGCGAGAGAGGGAGATAGGGGGTGGGGTGATGGTAGAGGGGGGGGGTGTTCACTGGGTATGTTAAAAACTAAGACCAGTGTCCGAAAAGAAAGTGACACGTGACCATGCATTCACCGTTATGTGCAGCTGATTGTTTTGTTTGAAAGCACTCATTGTTTATTTGTTTGTGAGTTACACAGGAGATATCAAGTCAACAACAAAATGATCGTATGCACAAAGTAGCGAAAACACGTTATATTTTTCGTTAGTTTACTTATCTAAACAGGGTGAAAGGGCCACTTTGTTCACCTGTAAACTACCGATCAGGTAATCTGTGGACACACAGCTTACATCCCTGGTTGCCTCGGGAAGCGTTAAACGGTCACCTGGGCATGTGAGCACGCGCCGTCCAAATCGTGAAGCAATCAGGCGGCTTTGAAGTCCTCCGACTTACTGTTTGCTCACGTCCGAGCGATGAACTCTGCGAGGTGCTTTGGAGGTCTCCAGGGTTGTTAGCTACGGGACTTCCCTAAACGTTGAATTTCGAGTCAATGAGTAATTTAGTGAATTTGAACCCCCCTCATGAGAATGGGTACACTTGGCCGGAGGTGCCGTAATATTTAAACACAATGGTGTGTGTGCAGTTTCACCAGTTTGTTCGGGAAGCGGTTTACCTGTACAGCATTAGGCTATCAGTTATGAATTTTGTCACTTTTGGTTGTGCATAATTTTTCGACTTACTTTCTTTTCTCTTCAGTCTTTTTCAAATTTTCCTTCAGAAGGTTGAAGAAAACTTTTTTTTAACCGAAACATGTCTGCAAAAGCGTCTTAGCACGAGCAAATAAAAGCTCAGTGCTCAAAATTTCCAGTCATTTATTATTTCGTAAAATAAACTGGTTGGATGGTAAAAAAGAATCCAAGTTTGTTTTTTTTAGTTTCTTTTGCGAAAAAAAATATAGATTTAAGAGTTAGATAATAATATGCTGCGTTTGAAAATGACTTCGGTTTGATTTATTCAACAATCTTGCTGTTGTTGTTGTGCAAGGCAGTGATTTTCCAAACAAAGACTACAAGAACAGAGAGGCTGTTTCATCTCATTCAAAGCGTTCAGAAGTAATTGGATTAGAATTTCGTTGCAGCTCAGCAACATGGGGAAGTGTGCTAAGGTAAGAAATATCCTTTTCTTAGTTCATTCTTAATTATTGCTTGTATTCACTCATCTAAATATTCATGTTCCAATTACTTATTTCTTTCTTTCTGTCTTTTGTTTGACAAAATTGGCTTGTTATGTATTAATTTACTCAATCCTTTATTTTTTTCTATCTATCTATCTATCTATCTATCTATCTATCTATCTATCTATCTATCTATCTGACTATCTATTTACAATATTACGTGCAGTTTTACTGGTCAACTTAATTATGCATTTATTATTTTTGTTTTCTGTTTACTTTTTTTCCGAAACATTTAATAATGATATTGAACCACAACAACAACAACAACAACAACAACAACAACAACAACAACAACGGAATAATAAAGATAATAATAATCATGATAATAATAATAATAATAATAATAATAATAATAATAATAATAATAATAATAATAATAATGATAATATAATGATAATAATAATATAATGATAATATTAATACAATAATAATAATAATAATAATAATAATAATAATAGATAATAATAATAATAATAATAATAATATAATGACAATAATAATTAACAACAATAACGTAACAACAACAATAATATTGATAACAATATTTTCTTTTTAAAGTTGTTGCTCTTGTAGATTTTCTTTTTCTCTTTGTTGTTGTTGTAGTCGTTCTTCTTCTTTCTGTTCTTCTTCTTCTTCTTCATCTTCTCCTTCTTCTTTCTTTCTTTCTTTCTCTCTTTCTCTCTTTCTTTCTTTCTCTTTTTGTTTCTTTCCTTCTTCTTCTTCTTCTTCTTCTTCTTCTTCTTCTTCTTCTTCTTCTTCTTCTTCAAATTACGGCACAATCAGTTGGCACGGGAATCAAGCAAAGTTTTGTCAAAGCATACTCGAAAAAATTAATAGGGGGAGGGGGGAATTGAGCGGCTCCGCGATAGACAGTAAAATTACTAATTTTTATGGAACATTAACAATTTAATAGATTGATCATGCATTGTTGGGTTGGCAGAAACGTTGATGAAGTAAGTTATAAATTGTGCAGCTCCACGAAATTTTTTAATCTGAACGGAGTTGTTATCAATCAGAAAGGGAAATGATCCGTAATCTGATGTATTCATTTTGATCCTGTTTCTGATTCTTTCTCCCAATTCTTTTTGCAATGCTTTGTTCTGTTTCTTGCCAACTCCTCAGTTCAGTTGTTCTTCATTAGCTTGTTTGTTTGTTTGTTTTTTTGCGGGAAATTATGTTTTTTTTGTTGTTTTGTTTTTTTACAAGAAAACATTAATTAGCATTTCAAATACGAATAAGAAGGGAATTTAAGCTTACTAAACTGTAAATAACATGGGGAAATTCAAGAATGTATTGTTCTGTCACCGGTTGAAACGATATGGAACAAGAAAACCGACAGCAAAGTAATATATAGGGGGAAATCCCTTTGATAGTTACATCATAATTGCAATATCTGTCACGTTCTATGGACATTTAATAAGATTGTTGTTGTTCTTGCTGAATTCGTTTAGACACATTTACACTAAGCTTTCAATAGTTATGGGAGCTTGCCCGATTGTTTGATTGTTAACTTGTCTATGTATTTGCTTATTGGAGTAGTTGGGGTGGGGCTGGAAAATATTGTAAATTTGGGGGGGGTGGGGGGGGGGGTGTTGGTTGGGGAAGCGGAAATAGGGGGGATCTGTTAATAATTTTACACGAGGAGGAAAATGCCCGTTTTACTTGTTAACTGCTAATTTTAATACTTTTACGAAATATGGTACGTATAATTGCAAACACTTCTGATGGAAAAACAACATTAGTCCCAAATCTGTTGTTTAAAACTAGTCCACTTTGAGCGGAAAAATGAATCTTAATCATAGTTAATAGTATGATTACGGAGAAAACCTATTTCCCCAATCTTTGCATCCCTCGATGATTGTCTTAAGTCGATAAGAGTAGGCTTCGGCCGCCACCAGGGCAAAATTCAAAGTTTCCAACCAATTGAAAATGTTTCATGTGTCCCACGAGATCATATATATAACATTATGCAGCTGCGAGCACCGTAAAACACTTAACAAAAAAAAAACCAACGTAAAAGAACCCAATCCTTGATTTAAGAATCTCTGGTCTCAAGATCATGGCGATCAGCAATGGAACTATTGAGGCTAAGTGAAAAGATGCACACGAAACGTTAGTGCTAAGAAAGAACTAGACAAATTGACAGAAATTACAGAAGGAAAGTAAAGAAATAAGACTTTCCAGTGTCGTTTACCAATCACCCTCACTAATCAGCAAAGGGGGCTTAAGTTTGAGTTTGTTATTTTAGGAAAGTTACATTGATTGTTGTTGCGGGGTTTTTTACACGAATTTTACTAAGAGACAATGTGTCTTTCCTGTTACTAGAATCTAATACTTTTGTTTGGGTTTTTTCTTTTTTTTATGTTGGTTTGATTTTTGTTGTGGTTTGTGTGTGCATGTGTGTGTGAGTGTATGGACGTA
>NW_004797349.1:1051811-1054445 GCF_000002075.1 Aplysia californica
ATACATATAGTACTCGAAAACTCGAGTACTCGAATCATGGGCGGGCACAGGCCCAGTGTGGTTGCTGATGTAATTAATTAATAAAATAGTATAACAAAAAGCTTCGAAAGAAATATTTATTTATGGTAAAAACAACAAACAAAAGTAGAAAAATTATTCAGATGATTTGAATTGTCCACAATGAAAAATGTGAAAAAGAAAAAGAACACGACGCAGAAACAAAGAAAACGATTGGCATTGCAAAGTCTTTGCTTTTACAAAAAGCCCCTGGCTGCTGGCTGGATGTTCAAAGTATGTTTTCGAGTAATTACCCGAGTACTCGAATGTTTTGAACTAGAGCAAGTACTAAAGTATTTGAAAATCCTCCGAGCGTGTAATTGAAGAGATTAAATACCCAATTACTCAAGAAAACTCGAGTACAGGCACATACTCCCCCAAAGTCATGGCTCCCCAAATCCGAATTTTCAGACAGAAACAAATAAGCCTTTCTCATAAGGGGTACACAGTACAGTACACGATCAAGGGGGCTAACAAAAATATTCTTGCTTTGGTACGAACAGATTTTAAAAAAAGGAACAATTGGAATATTATATGTGCATGATTATATGATGACCTTTTTCTCTTGTCTCAATCGTAAGGCATTAATATTCTATGTTTGAGATTTCCTTTGAGTTTGTGTGTACGCGCAAGAGTGTTTGCATGTGTGTGTGTGTGTGTGTGTGTGTGTGTGTGTGTATGTGTGTGTGTGTGTGTGAATGTGAGTGTGTGCGTGCGTTTATTTTGTTTTTGATTTGCGTAAACTTTTTGGCTGCCTTTTTCGGGGAAAAGAGGAGAGGACAAGGACTTTTCGAACAAGGATTTTGCTAGTTTCTGAATTTGCCTTCAAAAATTAGCGAAGGTACTTTTGGCTCATTGCTGGTCATGTTCTTATTCCCAGAGCGTGGTGGCCTGTGTGGTGCTGACCCTGATGGTGACGCTGATGACCATACAGAAAACGTCACTGATCATGTCGCTCCGGGTGGTGCTGCACCACTCAGTGGAGATAGAGGCAGGGTAAGGAAGGAAACCAAATCCATTTCCACACCATAGACACTTACTTTACCTTTTTCTTCCGCTTGTACTTGTACCGGTGGGTATCGCGTGGAGATACAGACGTCTGTCTGAAGCAAGGCGAGTGCCCTGTAGGAGGAACATCCCGTGAGCTCTGAGGGTGTTTGCGGCAGATTCACTCCAGCGTCGTGTTGGTCTTCCTCTTGCTCTCCAGCCATAATATTTGATGTTATATGCTCAGAGCTAGATAATTAGACATTAAGTAGATTGAGGGTGCGGTGACGGAGCGGTTAGTGCACTCGTCTCCGAAGTGGAAAGTTCGGGTTTGAGCCTCGGTTTTGACACGAATATTTTTCGCCCGTCCTGCCCACCCAGCAGTAATGGGTATCTGACTTTGAGTTGGGGAAGTAAAGTTGGCGTGGAAAGGACCTTGCCACCTAACCACAATATGCCGAAGGCCCGGGAAGTTGTCTCACTAACAAGGCAATCCCCAATGTCCGGATCGAATGGAAGAACATCTTTACTTTTACCCTAAAATTACTAAGGTTTGTCTGCTCAGTCAGTACTCAATTTTGAGAAACCCGACGTTAAAAAAATGAGTTTCACAACACATCAAGCTTTTTCGAATGCAATTTTTTGAATAATATCTTAATAAAGACTTCGATTAATCTTAAGATTTTGATAGAGCATTTGGTTTCTGACCTCATTGTCCTAGTAACTCAAATAAGCCGAACATGTAAGGTAGAAAACTGTGTAATTCTAAGGAAGCGATTAAAACTCAGTTTGCACACGAATGTGGAGGGTGGGAGTGGGATGAAGGTGGGAGGTGGTAGAGGTTGGAAAGGGTGTGAGGAGGTCGGGTGGTTTTCTCGAATCGGAAAATAATGATCGGGAAAGGGTGAAGGGAGTGAAAAAAAGAGAAAGATTGATAACGAATAGGGAGAGAGAGGGGAAGAGACTGAGGGGGGGTGGAGATAGGGAGGGGAGAGAGAGAGAGAGAGAGAGAGAGAGAGAGAGAGAGAGAAACAGAGAGAGAAACAGAGAGAGAATGGGTGAGCGAATCAGAGAGAAATGGCATGGGGAGAAAGAGAGATGGAAAGAGAGAAGACAAGAGATAAAATCAGAAACATTGAGAGAGAGAGAGAGAGAGAAAGAGAGAGAGAGATAGAGAGAGAGAGAGAGAAGGGGGGGGAGGGGGGATAGGGAGAGAGACAGAGTAAACGGGAGAAAGCATCTTTGGTTCATTCATAATGACATTCTGAGTTCAACGAAAACATACTATGATAATAGTAACTGTACAGCAATGTATCATACATTTTAAACTAAAATGACATTGAATAAGTAGACTACATAAAAAAGTTTTTAAAATAGTCATGCAGACTTGCGCATGCCCTGGTTTTGTGTTTGTCGAGAGTTTTTTTTTTCTAAACACTGATTAGACGATGTCACATCAGTTTGATCATGTTTTCTTGTAGATACATATTTCCAGCTTCTTTCATTAGGTTAGGGCGTTCCAATTTCGTTATTGTACCAATGTTGGCAAAACACACCCCCTGTGATCTTTTCCCAACTCCTGTTTGATAT
>NW_004797349.1:1054545-1063922 GCF_000002075.1 Aplysia californica
AGAGAGAGAGAGAGAGAGAGAGAGAGAGAGAGAGAGAGAGAGAGAGAGAGAAACAGAGAGAGAAACAGAGAGAGAATGGGTGAGCGAATCAGAGAGAAATGGCATGGGGAGAAAGAGAGATGGAAAGAGAGAAGACAAGAGATAAAATCAGAAACATTGAGAGAGAGAGAGAGAGAGAAAGAGAGAGAGAGATAGAGAGAGAGAGAGAGAAGGGGGGGGAGGGGGGATAGGGAGAGAGACAGAGTAAACGGGAGAAAGCATCTTTGGTTCATTCATAATGACATTCTGAGTTCAACGAAAACATACTATGATAATAGTAACTGTACAGCAATGTATCATACATTTTAAACTAAAATGACATTGAATAAGTAGACTACATAAAAAAAATTTTTAAATAGTCATGCAGACTTGCGCATGCCCTGGTTTTGTGTTTGTCGAGAGTTTTTTTTTTCTAAACACTGATTAGACGATGTCACATCAGTTTGATCATGTTTTCTTGTAGATACATATTTCCAGCTTCTTTCATTAGGTTAGGGCGTTCCAATTTCGTTATTGTACCAATGTTGGCAAAACACACCCCCTGTGATCTTTTCCCAACTCCTGTTTGATATAAACCAAACTTTTAGCCTACTGAAATGGCTAAAAATGTGTTGAATAACCATTTACATTAGCACGCTCGATTGAATGATAAGGCAAATTATGCAACGAGATATAGACTTTTGTTTATCAAGTCATGTTCAAGATTTTACGTCGTCGATAGATCTGAGCCTTCGAGTTTTATTGCGAGAAAGATCTCATAATAATAAACGACAGTGGTTTATTGTGAAATTACCTTGTCAGCAAAGACGATCAAATAGCAATGAAGACTCGTTTGGATAATGTTTGATTTAGAGCTTCAATTAGACATTAAGTTCAGAGTTGTTTTGTTAAGCCTTGGCCTTATGTTTCAATTCAATTTCATTACCGGTGTGTAGCTACAAATTCGTCATAGTATATAAATAATAATGAAAGCTAAGCATATAACTGTAAAACCCAAAGGTCGTTGTCGAAAGGACAGGTAAAGGACTCATTATAGACACATGTTATGAATTAACTTAGAATTTAATATAAGGGTCTTGGGCACTTCGGAAGGGGAACAGCTGAGAAGGAGTACGCGACGCTAGCGATAAGAATTTTGGTTTACGAGTTTCAGTGTCAGCGTCGTCAACGCAAACTTGTTTCGTGGTATGCTAAATGAATTTAGCCTTTTTTGTTTATAGTAGCCCCACACTGGGTTTCTATGTCGAATTAACAGGCAAGGAACGAAATTGCAACACGCATATTATGATGAAATTGAGCGAGGTTGAAACAACCAATTAACTTGTATTATTTGCGTTATTTCTGATACACAATTTTAATTTGCTGGCAGGTCTCCTGTTTCGATAAAGAGGATAACAGTCAGAATCTTGGATAATCACGAAACTATGATTCAGTGATAACAGAGGTAGCGTAGGAGAGCAAGAAGGGAGTGGGGGCAGGGGTCATTTATTGGATACGACGAAATAAGAACACCTGGCGCTGCTTTCGTTTGTTTTTGTTTGTTTGTTTTTCTTTCAAGGCTTCAGTTGTTTACTACTCAAAAACTTTTAGTCTCTGTTTCCTTCATGTGACCATAAGGTGGGGAGGGGTAAGAGGGAGGCAGTTGAGTTATTGATCATCTGGTACTAAACCATCAGAACCGATAAAACATACCATTAACCCAGACGCCCTTGGCAAACTTGACTGGGTAATTAAACCTTCAATACCAGTCCACCTTCAAGGCTTGATCAGAGCGTCGATAGTCCAGTTAATATGATGATGCAGATAATTTAAGTCTGAATCCCCAACAGAGTGTTTTTAATTAAAATTAAATTGGATTCGTATCGTTTGGGATGGTTTCAAAGCTCTTCAAACGTAAAGTTTATAAGATATGAACATTGAATTAGCAAGCCAGGCCACTAATATAGCCTTATAAGTTTGTAAGAATAGTAAACTAATTTTCCCCCATACTCTGCAGCGAATAATGACACCCCTATCCCAATCTACTATAGTCTTTTTTATGAACGGTGAAAAATTAGACCCCTCTCCGATTCAAGTCTTAGATGTCTTTGGTCTTTGCCAAGTCTGTCGACCAACGAGTTCTCGAGGAGATCGCAATTAAATAATTAATATTTTGGCCCACCTTCTTCAATAACATTCTTCTCTCTTTAGTTGTAGCTTTTATTAAAGCTACGACCCTTCATGCTATGTCCTGTGATTAGATCTTACAAGACAAGATAAGAACAGATATTATTATTATCCTTTTTTATCCTCCATTCGAATACTGTGCGTTCACGAAGCCCGCCAACTAAATAATCTAGACCATGTCGTTGGAGGCGCTGAAATACATATAATGATTTAGAATCCTCCCTCTCTCTCTCTCTCTCTCTCTCTCTCTCTCTCTCTCTCTCTCTCTTTCTCTCTCTTTGTGTGTGTGTGTATGTGTGTGTGTGCATGTGTGTGTGTGTGTGTGTGTGTGTGTGTGTGTGTGTGTGTGTGTGTGTGTGTGTGTGTGTGTGTGTCTTTCTCGTCTTCCTGTCTCAAATACCACTTTAAGTACATATTTTGTTGTCACTATACTGTCTTCCTACTTAGCTCCTCTTGACACTTGTCATGGCCCGATAGAATAGGCTAACACTAACAATGTTACCTTAGCAAAAACTGTGACCACCATTTCGGAACTTTACGGTGACCGTAAAGATGGTTCCAGTAAGGAACGGGCTAGAGGGTCTGCCCACGTCCCTCGTGACTCATTGAAGCAAAGGAACATAGGACTAATGCTAACATTACTTAAACGCAATCCCACATCATCACGCATCGCCATCATTATTTTTAAAATCATCACCGCTCTCAGATCAATGACTTACGTCATTCTATAACCCTGGAATCTCTATTTGTAACAGTTACTTGTCATACTAAGTATGCAAGCCATACACTGTAGGACACTATCATTATATGAACTTTTTCTACTAATCAGAGGGCGCCAGTCTCATATAAATGGGCAAGGGATAAAAATAAGTACATATTTCGCATTCTTTTTCGTTTGTCTCCAAGTTAAGATCTATGCCACCCAGGAGACTTTTTGACAGCTTGCTTGGGTTTGTTTTGCAAGTCCTTGTTTTCATACAAAAATAGTTAGTCGCTGTACTTTCGTCTGCAGCCTCTTCCTTTCAGTTTCCCAGAGGTAATCTCCAAAGGAATCAGGGAGGGGAGGGGGGTTCGTAATTTCTCTATAACAGTACCCCCCCCGGAAACATAAAGATAGTGATAGATCATCATGATAGATGTATCTAAATAATTAGTCCGTCAACTTTTTGGGTTTCGGAGAGAGTAATTTGGGGTATTTTGTTTAGGTGGGTGTCACTGGTCTAGTCTACTGTGGATGACTGCCACATCCTCTCCATTCGTATTATGAACAGTCCGGTCGGGGGAGGGTGCACGGTGTAAAAACGGAAATAAGCTTTGGGCGGGGTGAAGATGGGAATGGGGGTAATGCAGAGAAGTGAGCAAAGTGTTTTTGTAAATGATATATGACCAAAACTAATTTAACCTTTGGGCATCAAAGAGTAAAAACACTAGATTCTAGAGGGAAGATACTGTGGAGTTGATGGTCTTGAGCTGAATCCCTTTTTGCGGGAGGGGGGGGGGTTGAGTTAACTTCACTTTTTTAAATAGCAATAAGCTAAAACCGGAACAACGAGGGAGGTTGTATTTGTTTTGTATTAAAAGGGTGGATCGTTTGGCGTGTATATACTCAGAACAGGTTGCCGCTAATCCCAGGTAATCCAAATGATCAACGCAGAGTATAGATTCACCAATTTGCTGAAGATGCGACACTTCGTGCACATTAGTTGATTTTGCAGACTGCCAAAGCCGCACCCTTAGCTCCGCTGTTTTCATCATGAACTGCGATATAGATGACCTTGGTGGAAATACCAGACAGGTCATTTTTTAATTTAGAATGTTTGGGGAGTGTGAAGGTTCTCCACCCACTGGCATTCGTTTTTTTAAAGGATGGGTTGTTCGTTTCGGAGATCCCACCTTTTAAGTAACCTTACAAAATTAAAAGTGTCACCCAAAGTCAAACAATAGTATGAGAAACAATGTTTCCTACCTTTAGCTATACGAGGCCCAGTTTCCTCTTAAAATCAATAATTAATTATCTTGAGCTACTCGTTTCAAATACATAAACCAAACCAATACCATTAACTTACTGGGCTGTCAGAGAGTGTTTTCTTCGAGACTCGGTGTCGTCAGACACAAAGTTGACAAAGGCAAAAACTTCTCACACAAGAGAACATGATAACAGAAGTTGTTCATCCACCATGGACTTATGATGACATTTAACATCCAAGGAGAAAGAGAAGTTATAGACCTTGCTCGCCACCGCAAATCTTAGTAGCAAGCATGGCAGAGAGAGCAAATTAAAGTAAATAATAGCAAGCAACTTGTAATGAAGACAACACGCCAACATTTGCAGCAGATAGCATCACCTTTCACTTCTTCCTCAAGTGGTGTGTTAATCTGCATAATAAACAATAATAAACATGTGGCTAGGTTGTTAAATCTCCTTGTGGTCTTTCACTTTGACCTTCATAGGTTATTCTTTTTTAGAAGACTTTTCCACAAACGGATCACGTGTAGTCTGTTGAGCCAGGATTTGACTATATTGATTTTCTTGCTTCTCTAACTGCCGGGTTATATATAGCTGTTATTATTAACAGTTGTGTCTTGTTATCTCCAACTCATCCGTTCTTGTCGTCAAGCGTCGTTTTACAATGTTTTTCAATAATGAAATTCTAAGAACAACGAAATATTGGCTTTTGCAAATTAATCCAATTAATTTCACGGGATACATGTAAAAAAACTCGTCGTCACAAGTTAAAAAAATAGAAAAAACAGGATGAATAAACCAACAGACACACAATATTACTAAGATAGACTTAAATTAGCCAAACTTCCCACACTGACACTACATACGAGTACAAATTTTAAAAGTCCTGTTTGTTTCCTTTTCAGATACGCAGTTCTGTCAGTTATACTGCTAGCACCCTACCTCTTCAGTGTGCTGTTGACCATGTGGAATGTTCCATTCCTGCGCAAAGCAGAGGGGAGTCCTTGGCCGCCACTACAAAGCATTTTCCTGGTAAGCTTATGTAATTCACAGATTGTGTACGGGTTGTAGTTAATAAACACGTTGTCAAAGCATGTGATCGTGTATAGTAACGTATGTTTGCAAAAGAATGGACCAGCTTCTCTCTCTTCTCTCTCTCTCTCTCTCTCTCTCTCTCTCTCTCTCTCTCTCTCTCTCTCTCTCTCCCTCTCTCTCTCTCTCTCTCACACACACCCACCCACCCACACACACACACACACACACACACACACACACACACACACACACACACACACACACACACACACACACACACACAGAGTCTTAAGCCTCTATGACAATTTCTTCTTCTTCTCCCCCTCTTACGCCTCTTCCTCCTCCTGCTATCATTTCCATCAAAACCTTAAGGGTATCTATTTGACAGCCTAGATCTTGTGTCTATGGCAACAGTCTACTTGTCAACATTAGGTGAAAAATTACCCTTGGTGGTGACCACACTGGAATTGGATTGCTCATTTATGATCTATGCCATCTTGGTTGTTGGAACAAATACATTGATTCGTGGCGAAAGCCACCATGCGGGGAAAAAAGGGAGACGAGGGGGGGGGGGGGGGGAATTAATAGTTGAAGAAAATGCCATTTCCTATACCCATTCCTGATATCTTTTCGAAAGAGATTCTCAGCTTCCGTGTGTAAACTGTTGTTTACTGTGGGCTTTGACAGCACACCGATCTAACAGGAATGTCACTGTTTAACACCAAAATCCTGAAGAAAACACAGAATGTTTACTTGTTTGGATGTTTTCTCTTTGTTGTTGGTGGCGGTGCTGTTCAAGTTGTTTTTGGTTTTTTTGGTTGTTGTTGATTTTTTGCTTGTTTTTTGGGGGATTTGTTTTGTTTTTTAAGGGGGGGGGGGAAGGTCCGTCCAGAAACACTATAACGCCCCAAACCTACTGTTGTCATAAACTAGATGGACGCTGGCAGCATGGGCTAATTTTTAAAGAATAGAAATACATTTTTTAAAATCGGTAACAGGTTGTCTGTGTCAAGGTTAACAAGAATCACACGTACCTATAACCTGCTGGACTTAAAGCCTTCGCCAATGCACGTATTTCTATCAAAGTATTGGATCTAAACAGCCACTAAGAGTGACATTTGGCCATTAGTTGTTTTGTTTATATGTTTGGTTGTTGCTTTTTGTCAAATATTCAAAGGTGACAGGGTGTTACTCAGAGCGAGATGCAGATATAAATAGTCCTCATCGACGTTTGTGATGCAACGGTTAGGCATTTTGCATCGCGCGCAGGAGACCCGAGTTTGATTCTCGAGTGGAGAGAATTCTTATCGAGGGTCTCGGTTTTTCTGCTGCGACGTCGTATCAATCTTAGCCCGGATTGGCCCTATTAGGCAGGGTCTAAGCCTGCTTACTCAATGATCAAAATTGTGTCGACGAGGTGCGTAAAACACCAACATTGAAAAAAGGATAAACCCAAACTGATCGAGATGCTTGTCTTCGAAACATGTTTATGTCTTGTGGTGTCCCGTACTCGGTGGCTTCAGTAGTCTAGTAATTAAGCTACCCGAGCATTATTGTGAGATTGCGTGTGCAGGGGTTCGAAGCTCAACTTGGTCCAACATTTATGTTTTTGGGAGATACAGTTTACAATAAAGTTTCCAAAAGGCTCAGTCCTATCGGAGATGTAAGTAAACTTCGGAGGTCCTTCCTCAAAAAGGAGACATACACTCCAGGAAAAATTTTCTAAACGAATGACTTCCATTCACTTTCATGTAATTGTGCACAAAGTTCATAACCTTACAATGTTATTAGGGGCGCTAAACGTATACTATTTCGCACGTTTTATAACGTCCCTTACTTGCGCAAAGACAAAAATAAGCATTATTATTATTGTCATTCTCGTATACAGAGTCTGTTCTCCTCTGTGGTGGAAGCTGCCTGCCTCGTGACGTTCACGACCAGGGTCATGGTTCTTCTGCCAGTCTACGTGGCGCTTCCCGCTGCACACAGCACGCTCGCCGTGTCTTCTGTCATCGTGTCCGTCCAGAGGAAGTGGGTGAGTGACTTGTGGTCAGTGTGGTCAGTGTAAACTGTGTGGTCAGTGTGGTCACTGGTCGCTACTGGAATGGAAGGGAGGAGATGTGTTGCTTAAAGTACTTGTCATGGGTAAGGGAAGTAGAGCGGGAGGTCTGTCTTCTGTGTACTGATAGGCTGGGGTGTGTTTGAGGAGTCTGTGTTCTGGAGAAGAAAAAAAAACCCAACCCTTTAGCAACACGTGCACTCACTACGATTATTGTACTACTGATTTAAATCACACTGCATGCATAATAATATACTTTACTCTGTATAATTATCATCCTGCTTTTTTATCTAATAGTGCTTAGACTCTGACTTAGGCTTAAGCTAGGGGTTTGGCTAAGGGGTTGACTTGGAATGGGTGGGTTAACACGTAGGTAATTACACTTCTCTGTCATCAAACGAGATTGTTAGCTATAAAACGCGTTATATAACATTTTAAAAAGCACGTCAGTTTTCTCTATCCATTTACTAAACACATTATCGTCTCGGAATCAGTGGTCCTTACCTTTTTTCTCTCTCCTCAGAAACCATCGCCCACGACGGGCCACGGCAAGCCAGACAGCCCTCCAGAGAAAGTGGACGACTCTTCCTTCTGCTGGCACGGCGCGCGCATCATGGCGTCGGTCATGTGTCTCCTGGTCCCACCAGCCGTTGCTTGCTTCCTCTACGTCATGGATCTAGCAGATGGGGTGTCGTCTTTGTGTCTGGCTGTCGTACCGTGCATCCTGGGAATTTTATGGACGCCCGAATTCCAAACACACATTCTAGACCCGACTGGTCATAGGTCCCTCCGCCAAAGACAATGCCATATGTTGTACACTCTGGTTAAAATCGCTTCAATTCTTGTTTTTCTAGTTTTGGAATTCTATCTAAGAAGTGATGTCGTTGAGAGAGAAGGAATCATTCAGAGATTTTACAACGGGTTTTCTATTTTCTATAGCAGTTACGTCATTCTCCCTCTGATCATTCATTTTATGTCATGCCTGCTAGGTTTCGGCATTTCATACTTAGCTCTCGCCCTGTGCCAACCTCTGTTTGGTGTTGTTTTACCCTCATTGTTCTCAATGGTAGCCAGTATAGTATTATGTGTCTCACTCGCGCCGGTTATGTACGGCATTGATGAGACAAAGGACTTAGGATCTTTCTCGCCCTTACTCATCTGTGCATCTGTCTTAGCCTGGGCATGGGCGTGGCCCTATATACTCAACTCTCACAACTTCCTTCGACGACCTTCATTCCTCCTCACTCCATATAAGGCCATGTTCTTAGACTTTGGCTGGAACCCAATATTTCACGACTCGAGGCTTTTGTTGGGTTACAACTGTAAGCAGTCTGTAGAGGTACTGACATACGGACCACAGAAGAAAAATAGGATATATATCTGTACCACCATGTACAGAGAAGCAGACTATGAGATGGAGAGACTGTTGTTGAGCTTGGTAGAGCTCTCTACAGATCCAGTACTTCAGGATGTTCATTTTGAAAGCAATATCTTCATGGATAACGGCTGTACGGGTGAAACGCTGAACGAATTCGCATTACAGTTCATCGCTCTACTTGTAAGCAAAGCTGGCGTTGAACTCAACCAGGCTAGATGTTATCGAACACCCTATGGTATTCAAATCTTCTGCAAGCTTTCAACAGGTTTACCTCTTTTCGTTCACTTAAAAGATGCGCAAAAGGTTAAGCCCAAAAAGCGATGGAGCCAGTGCATGTACATAAACTACGTGATGAGGCATAGGAAAACGTTATGGCATAACGATCACAACAATAAACGATTTTTCAAAGACCTGGAAGACAAACTGAAGAGTCAAGGGAAGGATGATTTAGGAGATATGCAGCTTGATCAAACTGGACAGTTCATGCTTCGACGAGTGGCTAATATTGGCTATCCGACGCTGGCTGAGTTCAAGGTCGTCACAGACAGTGACCAGGGATTTGTCTCTGTCGATGAGTCTTCACCGTCCAACAGTGACTCCGGTTCACAGGTAAAATGTTCTCTTCTTACAATGGTTCTCTAGTACACCCTATCTTTCTCCCTCCTTCTCTCTCTCTCTCTCTCTCTCTCTCTCTCTCTCTCTCTCTCTCTCTCTCTCTCTCTCTCTCATTTTGT
>NW_004797349.1:1064022-1067943 GCF_000002075.1 Aplysia californica
AACAGACAGAGAGGGCATGTACGACAGAGTAGAGATGAGTAACAGACAGAGAGGACATGTACGTAACATCCGGACGGACATGGCTTTTTCACGTCGTGGCGGTCACAATGGGGTAACAAATGTCGGGTCTATGGGTGCAATCCATTAATAACTCGGTACACCTAGCGTCAAATCGTAACTAGTCGGTGATGCATCAATATTTAGCGACAAAAGTGCAGAAGCGTTTATTGAGTTTGCCGGACATTTGCATTTAGGAAAATACATTGGGGCTGACTTGAGAAAGTTGCTGCTGCTGCTGTTATTTTATGATTATTATTAACATTGTTCTTGTTTTCGGTAATTGGCTGTTTACTATTTTTCGTGCGTTTGTAGCTATTCTTTATTGTCGCCGCGAATGTTGGCCAGTGGCTATTGCTGCTTCTGTCGGTGTAAGAGTTTGTAGGAGTTGTCTTCTAATCATTCTTTTTCTTCTGCAGTTTTTTGTTGTTGTTGGGTTTTTTTCTTTTCTTCTGATTCATGTGGCTGTTCTTTCTTTTTGGGGAACGGATTAAAAAAAAGGAGGCTGACGATTTAAGCCAAAAGGGTGGGGCTAAACATGTCAAACCTAATTTGTCCACATTAGGAACAGATTCCCTTAACAACAGCTCCGACTTTACTAGATGCATGAAGCGAGAAAGGTATTCAATAATTCTGCGGGAGTAATCCGCTTCCCGCGTTAGTTTGACAAGAGGTTCGTGGATTTCTCTTAAACGTCCTTTCCTTCAAGCAACCGTCCACTGTTATTACTTCCGCTCCTTGCCCCATCCGTACTCTCTCTCTCTCTCTCTCTCTCTCTCTCTCTCTCAATTGCGCTCATTTACATTCTCTGGAACCTTAAAGGTATCTTTTCGTGTGGCCAACTACAAGTTTTTGAATTTATGCAGGCCTCATGGCTTCAGATTTTTTGTCTTAATCCGTTAGAACACCAAGTTTTTTTTACCGAAAATATTCTAACCATTCCTGTGTTTACTTGATTTCGTTGTTTGCTAATGTTAAACTAAAACTCTCTCACCTATGATTATTTTTCTCTTCTTTTGTCTCTTGACCTGTCTGCCTGTTTCCACACATCTCTATACACCTCCGTACCCCCCTCCCCTCTCTCTCTCTCTCTCTCTCTCTCTTTCTCTCTCTCTCTCTTCTCTATCTCTCTCTGTCGCTCTCTCTCTGTCTCTCTCTCTCTCTCTCTCCCTCTAGCTATCTCTTTCGCTATCTCTTTCGCTATCTCTCTTTCCCTCTCACTATCTCTCTCCCTCACCTCTCTTATATCCATTCTCTCTTCTCCTTACACACGTACACACACATAAACAAACGCATACCAACACACGCGTACCCACGAGCGCGCATGCACACTGTCACATGTGCTAGAGCTGGAGTTCACTATTATGCACTCCATACTCAATCATTCTCACCTGCTAAACTCTAAATAAATTAATCATTGTTTCCTCTAGAAACATCATGGTATACACCTGTGGGTTAGCAGTTGGACTCCTTTTAGCGCCCTGACAACGTTCAAATCTTTTTTTTAAAATAAAAAATAAATTTTAAAATCCTCAAATTTGTTAGAAGTATCCTTTTTTTCATCTGCAAAATTTATTTTTTCAGGGTCGCGTGTATAGCTCAAGCAAAGAAAGCTCCGATCTTGACTCCCTCTCGGAAGAAAAGCCAAGGAGCAATGGCCGTGCAGGGTACGAGAACAAAGGGTTTCAGGATGATGAAGATATTATCCATAGCTCGTCCATGGATATGAAAGGTAATTAAAATCAAAACTGATCGGGATTACTATACTGTCACCAAAATGACCCTATAAAACCGGCGTAGTCTAACTTTTCACATATGGATGGACTTCTTGTTTATTTAATCCAAGGCTTTCATAAAGTGTGTTAGATAACTAGGAGAATGCAGAGCGCATGCCAAATAATTAGGCTGTTTGTCAAATACAATAAATTCAATTCCTAATGATACTATGGCAACCAAGCCTCTGTTTCATGAATTTATAAATGACAAAATACATCAAAGAAATACAGACAACACACGTATTTGTTAACCAAAAATTCACCAAATTAAGTAATATGTTGTAAAACGATAGTATTACACCAAGTACATAATACCTAATGCCCGGAGTCTGAATCTCACAGACCAAACAACACGAGTTCGACACATCTTCCCTGGAAGTTATGAAGTCTATAAAATTTTGACTTTACACTGTGCAGTTCAATGAAAATTAATACTAAAATATTATTATGACCAATTCCAGAGCACACTATAAACACAGTCTCAAATTTATTTTCTTTTTAAGATAAGATGGTGGCAAGGCGGCTGGCCAGGTTAACTGACATTGCGGGCCGGATCTGGCTCGTGCGTCGTAATTTTGGTGACCGCAAACGTAATCCATAAATAGGCAAAGGGACAGTTAAAAATAGGTAAACGTAAATAAATAAAATAAATTACGTTTTATTGATCCACGTAGGAAAATTTGGAGTGCAATGGCAAACATGCGTACATACATACATAATTATAAATACATACATACATAAATATATACATCGTCGGCCAATGGCTACCGGACTCGTAATTGTGAGGTTGCGGGGATGGGGGTTCGAGCCGCGGGCCCGATGTTGTGTCCTTGGGAAAGGCATTTTACACTAATTTTCCCCACTTCACCCAGGTTGAAATGGGTACCCGGCCACAGACAGCGAAAGATCTTGTCAGTATGTTAGTGTTTTAGCGCTTGCACTGTATGCTTCCCAGGAAGTTGAGTTTGTTCCAGAATGCTCTCAGGTCTGCTGGGGTAATAGTATAAATTGTGAAGCGCTTAGAGCATGCTGTTGAGCGGGGATTTGCGCTATACAAATGCTATCTATTATTATTATACATAAACACACAGCATTACACCAATACAGAACAGTGTCACAAACATGCCATTGCTAGTCGCCACCAATGAGGATACATTATGTATCATCACTGTCGCTATTGTGCAGCGTCCTTTTTTTTTAAGCTGAGGTTGTCTTGTCGTGCTCAAAGACACACCCCACCCACCCTTTGACAGTATAAGTCTAAGCGACAGCCAATTAGAAGGAGACAACCTTCTGATGTTATTACTATAACTTGAAGATTAGACTGATATTATTAGAGGACCTGACTGTCGATACCAGCATCGCAGGATCGTATTCTGTATTCGTAGCCTATACAACGACAAGTTATCACCACTGTATTTAGCCCTTGATGTGTGCTCGAAACTAATAATGTTACGACTTAAGATAAATACAAGTATACACGTTGAAAATTCCTGTTTTTGATGTTGCTCGTTTAATTATGAGAAATAATTCAGCCCTAACAGTATTATATAAAGTTTTACTTCTTAATTTCCTTCTAGGTGCTAGTGACGTCATCAACTTTCCCAAGGCAGATACAACGCCTTCTTCGGACGACGATATTTTCAACAGTAGTACCTTGGTGGACGATGATCATACCTTTATCCTAGCCACTGATGCAGACATGGACTTCAAGGGCGAGGCGGTGAGAGAGTTGTTGGATCTTTGCAACGCGGACAAAAGAGTGGGCGCCGCCTGCGGACGGACTCACCCCATCGGCAAAAAGTGCAGCTCCATTGTGTGGCACCAGGTCTTTGAGTACGCTAAAGGTAAAAACTTGCTTCCACCCCCACCCCAACCCTCTGTGTCTGTGTGTCTGTGTGTGTGTGTGTCTGTCTGTATGTATATGTATGTCTCTATCTATCTATCTATCTATCTATCTATCTATCTATCTATCTATCTACCTTTCTTTCTTTCTCTCTCTCCCCTCTCTTTCTCCCTCTCTCCGTTTCTCTCTTTATCTTTCTCTCGATCTCCCCCTGTCTGTCTGTCTGTCTGTCTGTCTGTCTGT
>NW_004797349.1:1068043-1071411 GCF_000002075.1 Aplysia californica
TCTCTCTCTCTTTCTCTCTCTCTCTCTCTCTCTCTCTCAAACTTTTACTTCCGACTTTTAGAAGTGTTTTTCTCTGAGCTGCCAAGGATTTTGAAAAATCGTCCCTTTGTATCACGAATTATCACGTTTTTGATAAAGGGGAAGGGGATAATTGTAAGGTGTTCCATGGCCTTTTTCTATATTTAATGGTGATTTTATGCAGATTTCTGGATGATCAAAAACGCCCAGAACATCATTGGGTCTGTCAGCTGCTGCCCAGGATGCTTCAGTCTCTACCGTGGCAGCGCTATCCGTGACGTCATGACCAAATATGCCAGCCCTACCAGGGCTCCCTACTCTGTCTACGTCAAGGATACAGGTGTGTGTGTGTGTGTGTGTGTGTGTGTGTGTGTGTGTGTGTGTGTGAGTGAGTGTGTGTGTGACTGTCTGTCTGGCTGGCTGGCTGTTTGTCTGGGAGTGCGGAAGTGTGTATGAGTGGGAGACCCGGGGAAGGAGGGGGTGGGCTGAATGTATGCATGTTTATATATTCATGTGTGTGAAAGAGAGGGAGAGAAAATGTTAGAGAGAGAGGGGGAGAGAGAGAAAGAGAGAGAGAGATAGAAATAAAGAGAGAGAGAAAGAAAGAAAGAGAGAGAGAGGGAGGGGGTGGGAGTGTGTTAAGGTGTTTTTGGTGTTTGTAAAATTGTCTCGTCATGTTTAAAGGAATGTTCTTCAGGTTCAGTCCAGAAGTTACAATATTTCTAATTGGTACCTTTGCCAATGGTTCCCCCTTTCTCTTCCCCTTCTCTTACACCCCCTACCACATACAAGCACTCTATAATTCTCTCTTTCTCTCCTTGGGTCTGCCCCCCCCTGTTTTTTCCACTCCCTCCGCCCACACACACTTTTTCCCTTACTCCAATCTGGCTCACTTTCCTTTCAAAAGCTAATAAATACTATTGCTCCATATTCTTTCTGATACTTAATTGACGTTAAAGCATTGATGGCGCTGTAAAATCCGTAACCTTCTAACTCATACACGGCTTCCCTCAAACGCGATCTGCCTGCAGGTGAAGACCGATGGATGGCGACTCTGATGATGATCAACGGCTGGCGCATGCGATACTCACCCTTCGCTGACAACACAACATACTGTCCCGACTCCTTCGGGGTGAGTGGGGGCACTGTTGGAAATGTCCATGCGTGCGGAGGGAGATAAAGAGGGAGAAAGAAAGAGACGGGGGTAAAGCAAGTAGACAGGAAGACAAAGAAAGACTGGAAAGAGACAAGGAAAGTGGGGGAGAGTGAGTGAGAGAGGAGAGGGTAAAGATATCGAGAGAGACGGAGACACGACGAACATATGACTGAGTGAGAGAGGCAGAGGGGAGACAGACAGACAGACAGACAGACAGACAGACAGACAGACAGACAGACAGACAGACAGACAGACAGACAGACAGACAAATTGGGGGAAGAGAGATAGAGTCGAGCAGGTTAATGATACTGAATCGTCTCGACTGATAGACTTCAGTTCTGTAGCTGTTTTCTCTTGGAGATAAGTCAATATTCACATGTTCACTAAATTTTGGCAATGTGCGCCAGTTCAGTTTTTCATCTGCAAAAGTCACCACTATCCTTTCAAGACGACTAAACGGTGGAAGTGTAAATTAACATCGCCTTTTGCTATTTTTTTTTGGGTTATCTGATCGCAACAACATCAAAAGATATACAAACTAGGCAACCTCAGCAATGAACTTAGCTACTCTTGATGACCAACTTTGTCAGAACCGCTGAGGTACTAAGCAAAGTCACCAGAACTTGGTATAAACAATAATAATTCTTTAAATCATTACGATGGTGTCATAAAAATGATATTCAACTCAGCAATGCGTTTCCTGTAACTTGCGTCCACCCTTTTCAAAAACAAACATGAACAACCCACGTATTGTCAGCATGATCTTTCTATACTGTGACGTAGGAATTCGCCCCACGGATCGCCACGTTAGCCAGCCCCTGAAAGCAAATAGATCTGTTTGTCTCGTATGCGTATGTGATATATATAGTCGTAAAACTACAAGCAAGCCTCGGCGGAAAGTTCTAATTTCTTCGTTGTTGCTGAAACTTTAATCTTATTGTGAATGAAATAATCCCGTGAATTAAGTACAGCGGTCACAAGTTGTGTCAAGGTAGTTGGGGTGGACTGGTTACAAAAAGAAGTGGTACGGTAGGCATAATTATTGAGAAGCTTAGAAGTGAATAGGGGTGTTATGTACAAACTCCTTCAAACTTTTTCTAGACCGTTCCAGTCTCCGTAAAGTGACTCAAAGTTAGCAACTGCAGTAGTATCCATTTCGTGTTTGTAATAGCTGTAACAATTTTCCCCCATTCACACCATTAAGATCATTTAGGAGGCAGGCTGCTTTGCCCTTGCCTGTCAGGGGTGGACCAGCCCGGGCTGGGAGGGATACACGTCCCAGCAGACAGACGGGATTACTCGATCCCCCATGGGTATTGCACTCACGGTCTTCTGCGTGCGATGGCAAAGCGAACAACTTCTACACCACATATGCCGTAGTCGTGTTTGTTTGTTTCATCTGAGTTAAAAGCAGCACATCAAACACAACAACGGGTCATTCAGTCCAGAGAGAAAGCAAGAGAGACAGGTACAACAGAAGAAAAGGGGAGAAGAAGGATCTACCATTTTTAGTTTTAGTTAGAGTTTTACGGCACTTGCAACACACAATAAGGGTCATACAAGTGCCGAAGAACAGATGTGCCACAAGTGAGTAACATACACAAAAAAAGGAGGAAAGATAAAGACGATAGATGTTTGATAGAAAAGAAGGAGCAAACCACACCAGAGCACCCGCCAACCACCCAAGTAGGATCTACCATTGACCCTGTTTCGTGGAGAACACAATTAAAAGAAAACAACAACAAAAGCAACAACAAGAAGAACAACAACACAGTAGAAAAAAACAACTTTCGGTGTACGTATTACAGAAACTCAATTTTTAACCCGAAGGAGACCCAGTTTTTGGCTTTGAATCTGGAAATCTTGCCTTGGTCCACTTTCAGGGTAGATACTCGACTATGACTTGCGCTCAAGCGAGAACCAATTGACTGTTAACTTCTTCCTTATCGTAGTTGATCCTTTTTAAAAATATTTGAAACTAGAATGACCGAATCTGGGTGATGTTTCTATATTTCTTTACTCTCTTAAGCCCTGTTTGTGTGTTTGTTTGTGTGTGTGTATGTGTGTGTGTGTGTGTGTTTGTGTGTGTGTGTGTATTTGTGAGAGAGATATATATAGAGAGAGAGAGATAGAGAGATAGAGAGATAGAAAGAGAGAGAGAGAGAAAGAGAGAGAGAGAGAGAGAGAGAGAGAG
>NW_004797349.1:1071933-1073399 GCF_000002075.1 Aplysia californica
TTATATCATTATTATTATAATATTAAATCCCATCATGAAAAAATGTATCTTAAAAAGCATCATGTTTATTCCAGGAATACTACAAGCAGAGGAAGCGATGGATTCTTTCCGACATGGCCAACGCTGTCCTGGTCGTACAGAATCTGTTCCGTTTGATCCGCAACAACGATTGCTTCAGCATGATGTACGTGGTCTACCTCGTCAACATGTTCCTCAACAACATCATCACGCCAGGCACGGCCATCGTCATGATTACTGCTGGTAGGTCATGTCTTTTCAGTGGAGTCAGCAGCTGCCGTCGGCTGTGAGTTTGTGGTTCAGGGATTAGGCTGTAGGGTTCGTAACAGAAAAGTCATGGGTTTGAACCCTGTCTGAAGCCCGATACATTAAATGTGTCTTTTTTTAAAAGCACTTTGCACGAATGTTTCTCGTTTCACTCAGCTAGACTGTTGACGTCAAAAAATCTTGTCAGTTGATTAGTATCAGTGTAGTCTGAATCAGCTGCTTCCATTGTATGCTTCTCGGGAAGAGTTTAAGTGTTCTATAGTCAGCTTGGGTAACAATATGAGAGGATCACATACAAAGGGGGTCCCATTGTTTTTTTCTCGTCCTTCTAGCCCCTCAGCCTGGTATCCTGGTGGGGGATCAAGTAGCCTGCATTTAGAAAGGCCCACATTGTGTGCAGTAGGTCACTGAACGTAAAAACGAAAGAAATAATAAAACGGTATTATGTTTGCGTGCGATATTGAAGCTTTTGTAGACCATAATATTTTTATGTTTTGCAGAACATGGTTCCTATATTAAGTAAACAAGAAAAAAAGGGGGAGGGGGGGGGAGAGAGAGAGAAACAAAACCCCTGAGGCGATACACTGAAGCACAAATATCACACACTAGGCTATTATTATGCAGTTAAGCATAGATCTAGTCTTGTATGTGTGTTCTTCCACCTCTCAGCTGGTGTGCAGTCATTCTAATTTTTGCCCCTCCTTCCACCCCCACCCCCCGGCCCTTTTGCCCACATGGGGCCCTGGCAAAGAAACAGCGGGGAAGCAGGGGCGGAGTGCCTTTAAAAAAAAAATTTTGCAGTATCTTTTTTGTGTTTTATATGTTTGGCTGCACCAAGAGAAGAGCGTTATGTCAGCATTTAAGGGGTGACTAGGTGTAAGAGAAGACAAAGAGAAGGAGACCGTAATATTTTCATACGAGGCACAAAAAATTATGAACATGCGGGTATGACGTGTAGAGAGAATTAAACATGCTGTGTCCATAATAAGGTATGACTTGCATTAAACGTTTTTGAAGCACACTTAAAATGCGATAAGAAAACGTAAGCCTTCAACAAGCCGACTTCTTCTCTGGACACCTGGGGTTCAGAAGAACATCGCTCTCCTCCCCTCCCCTCCCCCTTCTATCTTTCTCTCTTTTTTCTCTGACTTAAACACACACTCTCTCTCTCTCTCTCTCTC
>NW_004797349.1:1074673-1137580 GCF_000002075.1 Aplysia californica
ACAACAACAACAACAACAACACCAATATCAACAACAACAAAAACAACATGAACAACAACAACAATAACAATAAAATCATTATTATGAAAATGATTATTATTAAAATCATTATTATCAATAACAGCATCATCATCAGTATCATCACCATTATCAACAACAACAAAAGCAACAACAACAACAACAACAACAACAACATCACTAATATCCACAACAACAACAGCAATAACAAAACAAAAACAGCACAAACAACAAAATCATTATTATCAAAAACAACATCATCATCAGTATCATCATCAATATTAACAACAACAAAAACAACAACAACAACAACAACAACACCAATATCAACAACAACACCATCACCAATATCAATAACAACAACAAAATCATTATTATAAAAAACAACATCATCATCAGTATCATCACCATTATAAACAACAAAACAACAACAATATCAATAACAACAACAACAACAACAACCACAACAACAACTCGTCTACACCCCTGTCCTTCCCCAGAGGCCCAGTCCGGGAACTTTCACTTCCAGCAGCACTACGTGATCCTCTTGCTGGCCCTGAGCCTCGTGTATGCCGCCCTCATGCACCCCCGGGAGAGCTACCAGATCGTCTACGGCGTGGCCTACCTCTTCATCTTCCCCGCCATGCACGTCCTCCTGCCCATCTACAGCATAGCCAACATTGTTGATCAGAGCTGGGGAACGAGAGACTCGGTACGTTGAGAACGCCGTTACGTTGTTGTTGTTGTTGTTGTTGTTGTTGTTGTTTTTGGTTTTGGTGGTGGTGGTGGTGGTAGTGGTGGTGGTAGTGTTGGTGGTGGTGATGGTGATGGTGGTGGTGTTACTAATGTAGTTGTTTTGTAGCTGTGGTTGTTGCTGTTGTTGAAAATCATCATGTTGTTGTTTTTGTTGCTGTTGTTGTTTTTGTTGCTGTTGTTGTTGTTGTTGTGGTTGTTGTCGTTGCTGTAACTGTTGTGGTTGTTGCTGTTGTTGAGCATTATCCTGTTGTTGCTGTTGTTGTTGTTGTTGTTCTTGCCGCCGTTGTTGTTGTTGTTGTTTTTGTTTTTGTTGTTGTTGTTGCTGCAGCTGTTGTTGTTGTTGTTGTTGCTGCTGTTGTTGTTGTTGTTGTTGCCGCTGTTGTTGTGTTCTTGTTGTTGAGGTGTCAGATACGGTGCATAGACTTATATTATCATATTCGACACTAAGCTCTCTGGCTGGATTCCTGCTCACCACAGAGCGCGCTTTTTTGACTCTATTTGGAACCAAATTAAGGGCACCGATTCCCAATGACCCCAAATGGTCATGGCAGTAGAGATCGAAGCCGCCTTCCTATAGTTTATAATACTTATGGTTTCAACGGTCTCAAAATAGACGTGAAATATAATTTACAGTAATATCTAAAGACATTTTTTCGGTTTATTGACCAGGTCTAATTTTGGCACTTTTTCCTTCAAAGTTGTGTTTCCTGGTTTAGTGAAACTTTCATTCTGACCCCCCCCCACCCCCTTTCTCCTTTTACTGAACCAACTGCATAAAACTTGTAAACAGATGGCATTTTTAGAACTGACCGCCAAGTGTCTCAGATGTAGTTGACTCATTGTTTGCTCTGCCCAGAACAAATTAACAGTGTAATACTTAGCCTACCTTTTCATACCAGGTTATTTGGTGAAGAATAGCTAACCTTCAGTGTCTGCCTTTTACCTGTCAAGAAAAGGGACAGCGCCCATCCCTTTCGAGCAAAATGCATCGTGAACAAAATTAAAACCCACATAAAATAAAACGTGATTTTTCTTCCCTCCGTGACACTGATGGCCAAACTCGTGGTAAATAGAAATGATGGACAAGTGCTATATAGTACTAAACAGTATCATAAGGTGTTAAAGAGCTGAGAATGGGGGTTGGGGGAGGGGCAGTATAGTACTGCGTTGTTGTTGTTTTTCAATACATTATAAAACATTCACAATAAGGATACGTTTATTATTCTGTGAGACTTTTAACTAGATCTAGTCCAGTTTAACTAGTTTTAAACTTTTCAGTCAGTCCAGATTCTAGACCTTTTTTTTTCCCGAAAATCTCTACTACATTTAAAGAAGTGATGAAATATAGCGTTTATTTTACAGAGCAAAAACAGAGGTAAAAAAACAAACTGGCTCCCTACGCATTAATGAATAAGAGCAACAGGTGCAAATGTATTCCTATTTCGACTATTAAGGTAATGTGCCAAGGTGTAACGTACTGTCAACCGCGTCATTTGACACACACCCATCTATTCTATTCTGTTTTCTATTTAATTAATAGGTAATAACATTAAGAGCTGGCTGCTGAAGCTAAATGATTCGCTTAATGGGCAATAAAAGTTGTTAATGATATTATTTTTTAATAACTATTTTATAGTATAGCGCTGAGTCTGCGACCATAAGATACTTGTTCAGTAATCAAGTAAGGGAAAGAAAAACGCAAATCAGTACTCATGTAGGCTTACTATGAGTCATAATATTATCTAACCATGACTGTGCATGATTCTAGTCTCTAAATCGTTTTTGGACATCAGTGACTTTCGTGCACATTGTGTTTGTAAAACCTAAACAGACATTGAAATTAAGAGCCGTAACAAATGTAAGTGTTGTCTAGTGTGTGCTTTGGGGTGTTCACATCAAGCGCTGAGGCTGAAACAGGCAATTTGAAAGACATTTAAGGAGCTAAAAATAATGTCCTCTCTCAATGTTAGCAAAATACATAATGTACATGAAAGAATAGTTACGTTAATTTGTACATCTTCTATGTCAGACCTTCCTACTCGAAAGATTGCCTTTGTCGTCACTTTGATTTGTTATAACCCCATACTCTTTCTGATAATTACTCTGACAGAACAAAGCGAAGCTACCCAAGCTGTCGTGTATGCCAAGTCTGAAGAAGTTGAGAAACCGCAAAAAGTTGAAGCGTCAACAAAATGTGTCAGGTGAGTTCACTTGTAACGGTGTCTGGGCAAAGACAGATCATACATTGCATTTAATATGCATATTAGGTATATAATAACTTAAATACTGGGCAATATTTACTCACAGACCATAATTTTATAACGTACACCTGCAATAGATAAAGTGCAGAAATGAGTTGGGGTGGGAATGGGGGTGTTCCCTGGAGTTAACAGGAGAAGGAAAAATCTAGACACCATAATTAGTTGCTGTGGAAGTCCTTTATTTTAAGATAAAAGTAATGAAAGAAAGAAAAGAAGAAACACGATAACCCCACTCCCCAAAACACACACATTCACACTCTAACTCTAAAGAAAACAACCAACGAACAAAAATATCAACCGTATAGAGTTTACACACGTTTTAAAGTGTTACATGTTGCACTGCTACGGCCAGCATGTGTATGTGCGTGCAACTGTTTGAAATTGCAAAGTAAAAAAAAATATTGATACGACATGTTACGCACGTCAATTCAAGTCATTACTTGGAAATCGATAAAACTAATTTCAGCGTTTTGAGATCATTCCAGGGGACCCCCCCCACAAACTATAGGGTGAATAGATTTGTCATGGTAACAGAATAGAAAAAATTATTCTGCTATTATTCCACAGACAATGCTGAAGAAGACGATGAATCAAAGTCAGAGCTTCAGTCTATTGTTTCCTCGCTTCTCACGGACCTCTCCAAAGGCGATCAACAAGCCCAAGAGGAGAACGCCTTCTGGGAATCTCTGACGTCAAACCTCCTCGGAAATGAGGTCAACACGGGGCTCGGAAAAGCAGAACTTGCAGACGGACTCCGGAAATTACGCAATCGCACACTGGGAGGTCTCCTCGCCATCAATGCTGTTTGGCTGGCTGTACTGTCTTATTTTTACATTGGCCTCGATTCTCCTTTATCTAGATTGAATATTTACGGTATTATCAGCGGGGCGCTGTATGGGTTCACGCTAGTGATACAGATTCTCGGCCTGACTGCCAGTCGAATTGAACAAGTGCTGAGAAGAACCGCTCGGTTTATCTATGGTGACGACGCCCCTGTGTGGATTCATGAACGAGAAGAGAAAATAAAGTGATAGCATAAAAGCCAGCGAGAAAGAAAGAGAGTTCCACATTTTCGAATTGTCGTGTTTTTCTGCTATACGGCACACAAAGAAGGGCCTGGTAGAACAATGACTGATTCGCCACTGAACCTGAAAACTGTGGCTCCCGTCTCTTTAAAATACGCATTGTTTATAGACATAGAAATCAAATAAATATTCATTATCATTGAAATTAACCATGCTGTGTTTCATTCTTTTATTCAATTCACATTGAAGTGTAGCTTTGTCGTTATATATTGTATGTCATCACGAGGCACCTACTGAGCTTGTAGCCAGTGCATATTGCAGAAAGTTTTGTCAAAATCCCCTTTTGATGCACTTGAGGGCAGCCAAATTTCCCTCCATGGAAGAGCAATAGCTACCCTTTTGGCACTGTTTGCTCAGTTCCTCCAAAATCAAACTGATTTGATTATCTTGGTCACCATTTATAGAAACAACCAGTCTGATGATTACAACACATTTTGGGGGTCAGATCCTTTTGTTAGTACAGTGTGCGGAATTCAGTAGGACCTACCGGACTTCCGATTGACACCCCAGTCTCAGTAAACATGACATTGGTCCAGCCCAACACATCTTTGTTTAGTTCTAGTAAGACAAAAGAGTTTCATGACACTTGCAACACAAACAGATCATAATATACATGCCAAAGATTAGAGGTGTTACTAAAGAGTAATATGTCATACAAAGACGGAAAGGAGAAGAGATAAGTACTCTTGATATATATATATAGGAAAGAAGGAGTAAATCACACCAGAGCGCCCATCAACTACCCACCCCACCATGTCTGTGGTGACAGAGACATAAAGAGATTATTGAAGAATCATATACGGAGCTAACATAACACTGTTAGGCATTGCCTGAAGATACTTTTAGACAAATAATTTTTTGGACACAAAGAAAACAACTACTTGGAACACAATACAGGAACTTCCACATTGTTACATTTATTTACATACATATGTGTAGTATTATAAGGCATTTGACATGAACATTTGCACACGTCTTTCTGAGCTGAGTGAGCCAGTTTTAACAGCTATTCAAAGCTGCAGCTTCTCCTTTCAAACATATCAATCACCAACGGTGAATAATAAAAACTAAATAAAGAAAAGTCGACTCCCCTTGAAATCTAGTGAGGGAATGCAAAGAAGAAGAAGAAAAAAAAAGCAAACAGCATAAATGCAGAGCAGCATTTTTTAAACAAGATTTCTTACTAACACAACTTTGCCACAATAAATGTTTGCAGTCAGCGTAATTATATTCAGGTTGAATGAGGAGTGATTTGAAGAGTACACCATCTGACTAAGACAAACAGAACAACTGCGGATAGAAATATAGGAAACATGACAATTTTATTTCAACTCTCAGGAATGGTCCACTTTTTACATATACCAAAAGCAGAGCTGCCAAAATGAGAAATAAAAAAAAGGAACACAAGATAACAATTTTTAATGATCATGACAAAAAGAGTCAAGTTTTCTAACATACAAGAACTAGAAAAATTGGTTGTTTTTTTAAATAATGAAACAGCACATGAAATAAAAAATAACTCTGATTAAGAAATATTTTGTGGTATTTATATCTTTTCACACATTCTGACCCTATTTTCAAAATGGTGGAAAACTCATAAGATGACTTTTAAGATTCAACTAAGATTTTCTGTGTTCCTTTTATATTAATTTCAGATAACTTTGACCCTGCTTATAAGGGCCAACACTGACTGAAAGGAATACAATGTCCTAGCAGTTAAACTGAGATACTCAATAAATACTTTCCCAACACTTCAGTCTTCTGCACACCACAGCAAAGTGCCTAACAGCCGCACCACAGATGTTGACCAACAATAGTTCACAGTTCCAAATCCCTACAGGATTAAAAGTAGAAACCACACACTCCACCACATACTGATAACTGACAGTAGAACCAGGGACAGGTACAAGTCCTGCAAAATGGGAGCTCCTTTTATGGAATTACCTCTGATCACAGCATACAATTTAGTTTCTTCTTGTATGTTTAATCTTATTTTTATTTCCATAGAGGGCAACATTTATGAAGAGCACTATTGGTCCAAATAATAAAAGAATAAAAGAGAAACATAATTGTCTTCATTCACCAGAGCAAAGGTCAATTTCTGGTGTATCATGTATTGTTGTGACTTCTTGACCCCATAACTCAATAAAACCTTTCAACCTTTCGAAAACTAAGATTTACTTCTCTTAAAAATACTGTCAGGAGGCAGAAAAAACAGGACTGGAACTCACGGAACAAGAACTCTATTTGAGGTGCATAACACAACATTACCAACTGAAGAATGCATGATCTTATCATGGCTTGCACAAAAATTTGGCTTGATACAATAGAAGCAACATTCTTTTTCTTTAACTCTTTATCTCTGTGGGGGGGAATCCCACTATGTCGAGACCCTTTTTTGGTACTTAATCTTCCACTAAATTGATCATTAAAACAAAACAAGTGAACTGTTGGCCAACTTTAGTGTCTACCGTCATCGTCTAACTCTTTATCGGGGGGGGGGGTAAACCCACTACGCCAGGCCCCTTCTTTGGTGCTACATGTAAAATGGACAAAACGTCACTAAATGGGTTCTTAATCAAAACTGGTGAGTCTACTTTGATAGTTTTTCATCTTATCAATGAAATCCCGAAGAAAGAGACCTGTTTTCAGCAATTGCCGAAAAGTAATTTGATGTCGAAGTCGTCATAAAGGAATGCGCTAGAGCCGCTGCTAGTGCTAGTGGCTCAACGGCTCAGGGGTTGCGACTGCGAGCTGCTGGGAACGGCTTGCTGGAGATAAAGAGTTCAAGAAGAAAAAGAACAGGAAAAAATACCAGAAACAAAATAAAAGAGCAAATTCTTTTGAAGAAAGCAAAAACAACAACAACAAGCTTGCGGAGTGGACTTCTTGACAAAAGACACCAGTTAAGACAGTCCCACAAAGCACATCACCACTGGCAGCTCCACCAAAGGTTTTCTACAAAGCACTTGGAAAACATTCCGGGGGAAAAGAGTGTTATTCAATTACATATATATATTCTCTAACACAAATTGCACATCAACATGAATATAAATAATGACCATGAAGTAGTCAAAACATTAAACTATTCAGTTACTCCCTCTGGCTGTCATACTAACTCTTTGTCAAACATTTAAATGTCATAAAATCACAGAACACAATTTTTTGTACCTTCTCTACGATTTATTGAGCAGGATTATAGAGTGTAATACTACCCTATCCAAAGATGGCAAAAAACTCAAATTTTGACAGATTGTTTTTCTCAATTTCATTACTGCTTTTCTTACAACTCATAAAAGGAATCAGTAACATTTCTTACGGCAAGTCCTAAGCATTTTCTGAGCCATGTCCGATACAATTACAACTCTTTTGTATTGTCCAATACATAAAGCTTCTTGTGCACTGAAGAGGAACAGTGCAAATGCATTTACACATGAAAGCACAAAGCCTGTAAGTAACAGACCCTCTGCAAGCACTTTTCTAAATTTATGAGACCTTACAAGATACAGTGGAGTCCACTTATAACGAGTCCGGAAAAAACGAGAAAAACTTCTCCGATGCGGGGATGGAGAGGTCACAGTGATTTGATGGTTGGAGCGAATGAGTGACGTGCGCAAGCTGACGGAATGCACCACAGGGTGTGGTGGGGTGGGGGAAAACTAGCTCTAGAGAAAGAAACCTGATTCGATTTTTGATCAAGTAAGACCTAAAGGTCATGTTGAAACAAAACCATCATCAGGAAAGATAGCAAAAGGAAATAGACAGAACACCAAACTCATAGATTCGGCCTACTTTACAGTTTCCCTTGAATATATTACAGGAACCCTTATACTTATAGCGAGAATCCTGCTATAACGGACATTTTGCTCCGATCCCCTCCCCCTCGTTGTAACAGGATTCCACTGTATCCCTATATTCCGTTTCCTCTGTCAGACTATTGTCATTTTATGCATGTCCAAAATAATACATACCCATTTTTCACATAAGGATTTTAGATTCACCAATTTTCACCAAAGATCACTATTTATAGCATCATGACTTCAAGACTTTAATAAATAATGCTCTGGGAAACCAATCACATCTCCACATGAAGTTATATCACACTAATCACCACTCATTCACAAAAGAGAAAACTTTTGACAAGCCACCGGTTCCTCTGAATTTGGAAATTCTGATCACACATAAGTTCTTTTCGCTCCATTGATTATCTGTTTGCTTGTCTGTCAGTTTATTTCCTTCAAGAACATATTGACCGCTCAGTGTAAGACTGTCAAGTCACTTTTATGCCTTTGAGCCCTAGCCACCAGGTACACTGGTGGCGTGTTAATTTGCCCGTATGGCTAGCCACCGGTACAGCGATGAGTGAAACCCGATTCTCAAACTGGTCCACCCGAGGCAAAACACGCATGGCAAACAGTGTACGCTACATAGGACCCTAGTGGTAATTTTGAAGATTTTTCTGAATTAGATGTTGGTACTGACGAGGACTACCACGAGTGGGATAGGGAATGTGATTCCAATAATCATATGAATGAAGGTGTGAATTGCTCAGGAGCTCAGGCAGAGGGGCACAGTAGCCTCAGGAGGTCAGGGCTCAAAGGGTTAAAAATGGTGTATGGCAGAATCTAACAGTAAGCAATCAATAGAACTACACACTAGTACAAACAAACATCCCACAAACACACACACACACACACACACACACACACACACACACACAAACAAAAGTATGTACCATGTATTCTGGTAACTTAAGAAACACAAAAATAGTTTTAATATTCACACAGTTCTTTGTCACTGCACCTCAAGCATAAACTTAGAAGCACACAAGCACACAACTTCTTCAGCAAGCACCAAACTATTGCACTTATTTTATGTTAATGTATCTTGGCAAAGCACTTTCCTTAAACATACACAAAAAAAATTTGTCAAAAACCCTGTAAAATCATCCGATGAGACAACAGTAGATTTTGGTTGATCTCTCATTGGATGAAAATCCAATAAAATGTTGATTTACATTCAGTTTTTGCTTTTGAGAGGAGAATTTACAGTAATATGACTAACGTTAAGCTTACTAGAGCATTTTAGTTGCTTTTGAACTGTTCGAATTGACAAAGAACAGAACAAAGAGAAATTTTCACAAACAAGGGAAAAATCTGACACCAATCCCATGACCACCACTCTACCTTTTGCAAGATAGATTCAGGATCTCAGTTTCTGTTCCCTGAAGGTCCCCTTTGCAACTTGTTTCTTCAGCCACAAAGACCATCCCCCTCCTCCCCTCCCAGAAAATGTTAGTTCAACATAACATATTAATATAGACATTTAATTCTCTTAAGTGGGATGTTGAACAATTAAAACCTACTAAAACACTACATCAAAACTGACAGTATACTGACAATTAAGAGTAATATTTCTTAGGGTTTTTTTGTCACAGAAAGGGGTTAACACCATTATCAATAAAGTGACCTAATTGAAGAAGCAGAAAAACCTAACTTTCAAAGCCCAACTCCAAACAGGGCAGCATCAAAAAGACATAGAGCCATAAAAGCTCCTCAACTAACCAAGCATCAAAAATGCCATACAGAGGATTGGGACCAAGATAACCTGTACAAAAGTCCAAAATAAGCTCAAAGTACACATAGCACTTCTTGAAAAGAGGGATAAACAATATGAGCAATGAAAGTTACTGTTCATGACTGTGCCCCTACTATTCTCTTTTCTACACACATAAATTTTTAATAAGTACATAATTTGCTAAAGCGCTAGCACATAGAATTTCTTGTCATAAAGAGAATGTTGTATCTTCCTCTAGAATGCTGACTTTTATATATAACAGCAAGTGAGGACAACATTGAAAGTAAATAACAAGTTTGAAATGGAACTTTCTTTAGATGTTGACATGAAAAAGGAGAATAAAATACTGTGTGGAGTTAGTTCCACACAATTAAGTTCTGGCCACGTCATTCAATAATATCTAGCTCCCATAAACAATATTACTTATCTTACTTCGATCTCCTCCATTCTTCTCTTCAGTAACCATCTTAGAACAAACAAAAGGAAAGAAAAAATCAATACTTGGAAAACACTATACCTGAGTAAAAAAATAGATGTAATAATTTCAAAACTCTACTTCACCCCCCCCCCCCCCCCCCCCCCCCCCCCCTCCCCTCACAAGTCATTTCAATATCACAAGAAACAGGTGACGTTCAAAAGCCATCAAGTCTTAAGAGTCACTAATGTCCACTAGCAGTTCCGTCTCTGGTTCCTTGTGCGGTTCAGTGACAGTCACAAGGGGAGGTGACGCCGTCTTCAGCTCTGTGGTCGAGGTCGAAATATCTCGTGTGTCAGCCGCTTCTCCCGACACCTGTACGATTCGCTCCTCCTCACTGTCGTCGTCATCATTACCTGCTTCTGACATGACGTACACGCTGCTGCACGCTGAACAGGCACAAGGATAAAAGAAATCATGAAAAACTCTCTGAACAGACATAAGGATGAAAGAAATCATGAAAAACTCGGTGAACAGGAACAAGGATAAGTTTGGTTTTTTTAGTAGAGGGTTTTACTGCGCTCGCAACTGCATAAGGTCATATGAGCGCCAAGGGGTGGGTGTCAACAGAGAAGTCCTTTCAGGGAATCAGACTTACTCACCTCTCTAGCTTCCACAGCACAAAGTCTGCTTCGACTATCAAGGCACCCCGGAAATAGCGGGTCACAAGAGTGTGACAAACATACAAAAGAAGTAGAGGAGAATGACAATAGTAAGGATTAGGAAAGAAAGTTCCCTGTTGAAGATCAGGTATAGTTATGAGCGTGACATGATGAACCAGCCCATTTACAATTCTACTGTGCTTGAACGAGAAATGTTTGTTCTCTGAAACTGAAGGGGAAATCAACCGTTACTTGGCATTCTCGAATATCAATAGATTCATTCGGAAATCCATCACCTTTTGCTAAATCCTTAAAAAATCAGAAAGTTTAAGTTCACCCTCCGAAATACATACAAAACCATATCCCAAAGATTCAAGTTTTCTTGGTCTGAATAGAAACTTTAACATTTTAACTGTTAAGATTTTTAAAAGGTTTTATACTACAGTATTTGCACATTGCAAAGGTTGATTGCTAATCTATTTTGTAGACCAAAACTTAGGAAGGACACCAGAAGTCCACTATGAAATAGGAGTAAAAAAATTTAGAAGAGTTTAATGCAGTTTTAAATGTGGTTACAGACATAAGACTGTAATTCCAAAAAAATGTGTAGAGCAAAGTTAAGTCCATGAAAGTACTAAATAAGCTCCCACGAAAGGATCACCTTTAAGAAAAAGAAAGAACAGCCAAAAACAAAAACAAGGTCAACATTGCATTCCATTTTCACTTTCCATTTTGGCAGCATATACAGGTAAACTGACAATATCGGCAATCTTCCTGCTTTTCAACTAAAAACACACAAAAAAAGTAAAGACACAAAAGAGAAAGATTCACAAACCTGCAAATGCCTCTGGATATATTTTACCCAACCTCTGCTTCAGCATTCTGTGAAAAGGAAAGACGAAGATATAAAAAAGATTAGCTGTAGAAGTGTGCTGAGCCTACATGTAAAAAAAAAAACATACTGATTCCACAGCTCACATGTAGCGAATTGCTTTTACCATACCACTGCAGTTGCTTGCAAGGAAAAAATGAGTCGCTGTGATTGATTCCTGTTCTATAAGGTCAGCAATAGCAAATTGAAAAGACTCATTTTTTCTGGTGAAAGTGCTGTTATGCTCATTAGGTACGACCCTGAAAAAAATGTTCTGCTGCAGGGTCAGTAACTTAGACCTCTCTACTATAAATTAAGTCTTTAAGTTCTCAAGGCATATATCTTTTTAAAAAATGCATCAAGATCACCCGTACAATTTCAAAGCATACTAAAGATAAGGTCTAAACTTTCAAGTAGGGTTATGTACAGTGGAGACCATATATAACAGGCCCGGTAATAACAGGGATCCGGTAATAACAGGGATTTTTAAAATCCCCGTTTTTTCCTACTCTTCGTCTCTATTAAACAATATCTACAGTAAAGTGGAATTCCGATTCAATGAGGTAGCCGGGCCTGACATAAAATCTCGTTGAATCCGAGTGTTCGTTATAGCAAACACGGGGTTTTGTGTAGATAATTACAGGCACTGAGCAAGTAATGTATAAAGAGAAGTAACAAGCGGTGCCTTAAATGCCTGCATATTATGAGCTGTGTAAAAAAAGACTGATTCGTTCAAATGCACGCCTGTGTCATCTCAACTGTTTACCAAAAAGTTGTGTTGCTATGTAGAGTCTAGCATACAGCAACTTTTGATTCCATAGACCAGCGTACAATTCAATATGTAGATTTACATCTAGACTAGCTTATCATTGTAATAGTGATCAGTTGCCGAGGGGGAAGGAAAGACTGTGACGCGTTAGTATCTGCAACGTTCAACGCCCGGACCCCCTCCCCGACACGCACACACAGCCACACGTGTGCAGGCCGCCCATCCGACCCCAACACACGCCAGAGTAGACACGTGAGCATGCCAACAACGCATGCGTTGGTATGAAAAAAGGCCGCTGATTAGTCACATGCAATCGGGTAAGCGAATAATGGTTCAAGATGCAGGTGCAATGGATGGTTTCTGGGAATAGATAAAGTTCGTTCTGGGAGAAAAATGAGCGAGCCATGTCTGCGGGGGCTGTTAACCCAGGAAGCGACCTCGTTGAATCCAAGCTTGCTGATTTAAGTGCTCGTTGAACCCAGGTTATTTTTATTGATTGTAAAGAAGAAAAAAATGGGGAAATCTATCACATCTCGTTGAATCCGAGCTCATTGAATCCGAGTTCCACTGTAACAGGGCTTCATCGAGACCAATCGTTTATAGCAGGGACAAAGGCTCATTAACAATGTGTAAAAAGTAAAGAGAGAGTAACGCAGTGATGGAGCAAACCCACGCAAGCCACGCCACTGGTGAAGCGAGAGAGGGCTGCGGTGCGCTACAGACTTCGATCTAGCCCTAAGCCTAGCTACAAACATGCGTAGTGTGTCATGAGCAGGCCTGTCATATGGCCATGAGAGAGGACTGCGGTGTGCTGTTCATGGGTACTTGTGGCAAGGTAAACTACCAATGAATTGATACAGCTGGATTAGTCCACAAATGCTTACTTCCTTTGCATTTCTGATTTAACAGGGATCTGATAAAACAGGACTTTTTCTGTGGTCCCACCATCTTGTTATATCAGGTTTCCACTGTAGTCAATATCTCAGCCCCTAGATGGACACTTCCATTACTTTCTGATCCATCTTCATATTTACTTTCTTAAGATCAATTTTTGTGGTCACAACAAAGATAAATGAAACTTTAGGTTATCTAGAAAGACTGCTTCTTGTATAGATACACATGGGACAAAAATGAATGTACCTTATTCGTTTGAACACACCATCTAAATCTTTCTTCATCTCAAACAAAAGTTGTGTATGCTTTTGGAACTCTTTCACAGTCACATCATACCGCGCCGTAGACAGCAAGTTAAAGTTGATCAACATTTCATTAGTTTTCTCAAATCGTGACAACCTGAAATCAAACAAGAAAAAAAAATCCATAGAAGATATGTATGTCAACACAAAATATCTTTCAGTACATGAGAAAGGTGTAAAATATGGGACAGGTTTTATTCCATCACTTTATTAATTAAGCCAATACATACCACATTTCCTGTACAATGAAGTCCAAGTACAGTTAATAAAAACATTGACAAATCCATGCAAGAAATAGAGAGACTAAAGCTACTTATCTTCTCTGTTTGGGAATTCTCAGGACCCTAAAAATCAGATCACCACAGAACATTACACGTGAACTTCAGAGATTATTTGCAGAGAGATCTAAAATTGGTTCTTTTCAAAACAAATTGTAGGTGAATAGATAGGTGACAGTGACAAAGTCACATTATTAAAAGTGAAAAAAAAACCCTGCCATCTAAACTATCCTATTCCCAAGTTTCTCATCATAAGTTATTGATACACTCACTATCTCACTTTATAATCACGGCCAGAATAGTGGAAAAATCTATTGAATATCTATCTTAAAGTGTAGTGCAACATTTCATTCCCTTTTATAGACTACCAATTTAATCACAAGGTGATAAGCGAATCACAATTTAGTTCACACTCATCACAAGAAAATACAATGCAAAGAAAAAATGCTGCTGGAAAAACCAAAAGGTTAAGCTTACTTGCAGAACGAAATACAGGATTGAATGATTTACACTGAACTTAGTGAATGATTCCCTTTGAACATGTCTAAAAAATACATAAAATACAAACAATGATTTAACATGGATTGAAATGAACACAATCCTGATTTCCTGTAATGCTAGTTATCAAACTAAATGTGTCAAGACCAGCTCATTTACTAAAACACATTCTTTTCTCCTCAGAAAAATAAACAGTACACTGAGAATATCACGGAAAAGCAGCGAGGCATATCATGCTCTGGTTAACTTTCTTTGAATGTAAATACAGTGAGTAGGTCGAAAATTTGTTGGCAAGGGAAACAATACAAGTGCTGTAGATCTGCCATCTTTGGAAACACTTAAAACGCTTACTAAATTAAAATTCCATTCATACATGACATGTGATTTTTTAAACTCAGGCCTTGGTTATTATATATATATAACTAACTTTTCAGGTAGGAAATATATTTTAGTAACCACAATCAACAAGCAAATGAGACAAAGAAAGACCTTTCATACAAAGGGTGTTAAGCAACTAAGCACCAAAAAAGTCTAAAAAATCTTACATGTCTCTCTGTACATAAACCATGGCATGGATGTCCTCAGAGCTGACTTGCTCCATCAGAGAATGGGCAAACACAGCAGCATCACTGCGGTGGTCTGCCACAGGCGGTACACCTTCGTCATCATATCCTGGAGTCTTTTCCTCTGAATCAGCCATCCCTCACCCTATCTTGTGACTTTCACACTGAGGGGGAAAAAAATAACAATGAACTCATCATAATCTACGAATCTTAACAACTTGAAAATCTTAAGGTGTGGTATTAGTATTATTATTCAAATTTACAACCTTGATATGGTTGCAAAACCTTTCACAGAAAGCAGAAGGAGGCAACGAACAAAATTAAATTTTTCCATTCCTCTGTATTCCAGACTCTTTCTATACTATATTAGATCTATATTATTGTTTTTGTCTTAATTCATCAGCAACCCTACATTCATGGTAAAGGGTAGGGGGATTCTAGCAGTGGTTCCGATTCATCTTTGGTTTAAACAGGTCCTATCAAATTTATGATTACATATATAGTAACCTCAAAAATAATTGTTTTTGTAGTCATTAAAACATTTTAATTTTACTGCTGGAGCTTTCTCAATTTAATAATAATAGTAATAATAATAACAATAATAAATCGCATTTTTATATAGCGCATTTCCACAAAGAAGTGCTCAATGCGCTGTACAATAATACAAAGAACGTAGCGCACAGCTCCGATAATAATCTTCTTTCTCTCTTTCATTATATTTTACCAAGGTGTACTATCTTAATCAGATCCCATCAGTTAACTACAAGTACAAAAATTTCTGAAAGAGACTCTTTTACATTGAGCCCAAAACTCTTTATTCACACACATAGCCTACATCGAAGCTGACTTAAACGCCATTTGTCCAAGACAATTACCTGACCACTGCCCCCCCCCTACCCACCCCACATTAATGATAAATATGACACAGTCCAAGTTTTCTAAAAAGATTTATCATGATAGTTTTTTCAGAACTATTTACACCAAGTCTAATTGTGGTGGCGTCTTCATTTTCGTGCTTTGAACCAATCGGGGGGAGATTTTAGTACCGCTTTTCTCACCTCGGAGGAGAATAAAAATATGATCGACTTCTCACCCTGGGAAAGACACCAGCGTTGGCTATTCTCACCCGGTGTGAAACAACTGTTTTTCCTAATTTCTGAATACTGTCTATCGGTGCGGATGATCAAATTGACAAAAACAAAGAAAAAAGAGACGTTATCACAAAAGTAAACTAATTTGGTCGTCTACAAAGATACTATGGCAATTTCATTTTTTGACAAACTACGCCAATCGCCATTTTGTTTTGCCCCGAAGTTCTCGCTACTCTTTTTCTCTCTCTCTCTCTTTCCCTAGGCTAGGCTATCTCATTCTCCTCCCTCACTCTCTCTCTCTCTCTCTCTCTCTCTCTCTCTCTCTCTCTCTCTCTCTCTCTCTCGCTCTCCCTCTCTCTCTCCCTTCTCTCTCTCTCCTCCCCCCCCCCCCCCCCATCTCTCTCTCACTGCACGCAGACAAAATTTTGCACGCTTTCAATACAAGAGCGCTGGAACGTTTGCTTACACACTGGTATCAGGGTGAACGCACACAGGGTGAGAATAGCCAAAAGACTCGACCGCTCACCCAGAGTGATCGGCCCGAGTCGATGCACTTAGTGGTGAACACACACCGGGTGAGAATAGCTGAGCCAAAAAGGCTCACCCTTTCACCCTGGGTGAGGAGAGGCCTACAACTGCGCTATTCTCACCCTGGATGAGAATAGAGGTGGCCTAAGTTTAAAGTTAAAATGATAGATATTAATCAATGACAATGTAAAAAATATAAAGTATTATTTAAATGCTAGTGTCAATTGCCACCGAGTAAATTGGAGCTCTTTTGCGTTGGTGGGTAGATCTAGCTTTCAACTTATTGTGCTCGAGTGCTCGGTGTTGTGCGTTCGCCTCTCTGTCCCTGTGTGTGTGTGTGTGTGTGTGTGTGTGTGTGTGTGTGTGTGTGTGTGTGTCTTTTCCTGACCCCCGTCCCCCGATTTTGTTCCCCAATATAACGTGAGTTTCTGCCTGAGTTTGTGCGCGTTTGTGACCTTCTACTTCTAGAATTGCCTGTGTGGGTTCTACACCAAAGTGTAGGCTAAGGCTAGCCTAGATCTAGGCCTACATCTCATTGAAAACACGCCAAGATGGTACCATAGCTCTAGAATAGATGCACGTCCAATGAAATTAGTTGAGAACAAATTGACCCATTAGACACACATTATGTATAAAGCTAAAGAGAGTGTTGTTTTCAGACTTGACACCGCTTCATTCAGTGGCAATTGACAAAAAGTCAATTTTCGTCAATTGTCATCGCGTCACTCGGTGGCAATTGACGCTACCTATTTAAATATGATAATAATAGCCCAGATCTAGATTAACTCACTCGCTACGCGAGCCGTGGGGGGCGGCGCGGCTAATGTGCCGTCAGTACGCTAAGCCGCCCCCGGCGGCTCGAGAACCGATCTTCAATTTTAGCTTAGATTCTATTCCAATCCACATATCAATGTTAAAATAAAGGTCATAATATAATGTTGACTTCCGGGTCAAGCATTTCCACTGAAAATTGGAAATTTACATTCAGTTTTGAAACGGGATTTCGTAGTTTATTCAACTTTGTTTTATCGCGATGCCAAAATTATAGCCCGGACACCAGTCTTAGTAACTTTACACAAGAACAAAATCTATCATTATTTTGCCCACTAAAGAAATGTAGAGGACTCTTTTTTATAATATTGATACGATTGGACTCATATATTGCCAATGCACTGTTATTGAGGAATCAATATTTGTGAGTGCTAGATCTAGATCTAGATCTAAATTGTCAAAATATATTTTTCTCCCCCAAATCACTACTTTTTATGAAATTACACAAAAAGTGCCATTCAAGACATGTTTAGGTTTATTCCAAATGCAATTCTGAATAATTCCATAAGATACGAGTCGGTTTTTTTCTGTTTGTGATCGTTTTTCAAGACTATTATAAATTTTTTTTTTTTTTTCAATATCGGATGTTATGATCCAAATGTACAAATATTATGGAATGTATGTAAATAACTGCAAACCTTTCAATATTTTCCAGTTCTATATTCATTTATGGTTATTTTGATGTATCATTTGACTAGATCTAGGTGCAAATATATTTTTTGAGTTTCACCAAAGATTATACATTTTTTATTTTCAAATTTTATCCGCATCCAATCAAAATAGTGCTAGGGGGCTCTCGTGGCCTAGAAGTTTTTAAGGTGTTGGCCTCTCATTCAAAAGGTCCCGGGTTCAAATCCGAGGGGCGACCGAAAAATTTTCTTCTCTAAATTTGTCTCCTTTCACCTCATTTCCTGCTCTCTAGCAATGTTCTGTCGTCTGCTTTCGTCTCCTCTTTCTGCCCCCACCCCCTCACCTCCTTTGCCCCTTCCTCTGGGCTCCGGATTCTTTCTGCAACCTTTCTACTGCTACTCCTTCGCTTCTTCTTACTGCTGTCTTTCAGCCACACCCCTGATCTTCTGGTAGGAAAGATCTACACCTAGCCTTCTCGGACAAGGGCGAAATATCTCGGAGGGCCCGTGTGCAAGTTGCGCACGTTAAAGATCCCTTGGTGGTCTAAAATCGATAAGAGTAGGCTTCGGCCGCCACCCGGGCAAAATTCAAAATTTCCTACCAACTGAAAATATTAGGTGTGTCCCGCGCGCTCATATGACCTTATATGCAGTTGCGAGCGCTGTAAAACACTTTACAAAACAAAAACAAATAGTGTTGCATAATTGCCTTTTACAGGAACCAAAGTTGAAATTTAATAACTATAAATAAACAATACAGATGTATTCTTCAAACCATACTGAAAATATTGGTACACAGTAGTCTCTGCCTAAGATCCCGGAGCTTGGGAGCAAGGACATGCGGGATCTTAAAGGCGAACCGGGATCTTAACCGACGAACCCAGGGAAGAATCTATGGTGACCAATGTTAGTTAAGGCTCACAATCAGTAAAATGGTCTCCCTCCACTCTACATTGAACTGACATGCCCGCTTGGTGGGTTTATGACATATGGCGAGCAAAGAGTGGTTAACCTTGATGACCTATCACGGTGCATAGTGGCATGAGGCGTGCCATTTTCACTTATTCCTATCATGAGTCTCAAGATCTACGCTTATCCAGTTGCCCCTCCTCTTTACCTGTCATGTATAGCTTTCCATCTCTGACCGAGTCTCCCCCCCCCCCTCCAAACCACCTTTGTCGTTACACACCATTACATTGTGAACGCATCAATTAAAATTCAGTCTGTGTCGCAAATTCGGTAGTAGAGACAACTGCTGCAATGGTCAAGGAAGAGTTCACGGTTCGATGTGATCCCGCCTGGAGCGAACGTGTAGGCCCTACCCACCCAGCGAGTGATACAAGCTTAGGTGGCGAGCTCAGGTGTGAGTGCGATGCGTAGGGAAAACAAACGTGTCCGTCAGTTCACATCCCGATGTGATCCCGTCTGGGCCAAACATTGTATCGCTTCATCGAGTTTTACAACGTGTGTATGTGATCACATTCACGATAGTGGCTGATCTTTGACGCGACGGACATTTTATTGATCTCAACTTTTCACTCTTGGTTGATCAGCTGTGCCCGCCTGGGTTTTGTTTAGCACATTATGATCTGAAAAGCGGGATCTTAGCCGAATGTAGACCATCAGACCGGGATCTTAGGGGTGACTTTTGTATAGTAAAAATTCTGTTTTCCTAAAACAACGGGATCTTAAGCGAACCAGGATCGTAAGCGGTGGGATCTTAGGCGGAGACTACTGTATAATACGTTGATATTTATTTGAATTTGTGGCCCCAAAGACCTTTTAACTGCCCACTAGTCATCATCTCTTTCGCCCACCCGAAAAAAATTCGTCCACAAGCCGAAAATAATACGTAGCGAATGAGTTAAATAGACCTTTGGCCTTGGCCTTGAAATTATAGACTTTTTTGCACTCTTGCCTTTTCAAGCCTTTCCTTTTGTTCAGACTCTTGATTCAGTTTTTTATGAACTCGTAATTAGCAGCCTATTAGATGGTAATCGAAGAAAAGTGTTGTTTGCTGCTGAACATCAATCTTTCCTATGTAATGGCAAAGTATAAAGGCCACCTCTATTCTCACCCGGGGTGAGAATAGTGCAGGCGAGTCTTTTGGCTATCCTCACCCGGTGCGCGTTCACCGTTATAATAGCCTAGATCTAGGCCAACCAATTTTGCGTTCACCCTAAACCACAGAATTCTACACTGTGATAACAGAAAAATTGTAGAATTCTGTGCCGTGAACAAACGTTCCATTACAACTGTAGCCTACTAAAAGCGTACAATTTTGTCTGTGGGCAGTGGAGAGAGAAAGAGAGAAAGAGAGAGAGAGAGAGAGGAGTAGTGCGAGAACTTCCGGTCAAAACAAAATGGCGACCCGCGTAGTTCGGCTCGATTCGAAAAGTTAAATATAGCCGTAGCATCTTTGTAGACAACCAAATTAATTTATTTTTGTGTTTTAACATCATTTAACTTTGTTTTGGTCAATTTGATCGTCCACACCGATAGACAGTATTCAGAAAGAGACAGAGAGAGAGAGAGAGAGGGGAGGAGTAGATCTTGCGAGAACTTCCGGGCAAAACAAAATGGCGACCCACGTAGTTCGGCTCGATTCGAACAGTGAAATAGTCATACTCATAGCATCTTTGAAGACGATCAAATTAGCTTACTTTTGTGCTATTATAACGTAATTTTTTTCTTAGCTTTTATCAATTTGATCATCCACATCGATAGAAAGTATTCCGAAATTAGGAAAAACAGGTCTTGTTCCAAACCGGGTGAGAATAGCCTACGGTTGCAAGTCTCACCCGGGGTGAGAGGTCGATCGTATTTCTATTCTCACCCCGGATGAGAATAGCCACTTCCGTATATAAAATCTTTTACTAGATGAAAGTATTGAAAGTGGCTATTCTCACCCGCCCGGAAGTTCTCGCAAGATCAACTCCTCCCCTCTTCTCTCTCTCTTTCTGAATACTGTCTATCGGTGTGGACGATCAAATTGACCAAAACAAAGTTTAAAAATGATGTTAAAACACAAAAGTAAATTAATTTGGTTGTCTACAAAGATGCTACGGCTATATTTAACTTTTCGAATCGAGCCGAACTACGCGGGTCGCCATTTTGTTTTGCCCGGAAATTCTCGCGCTACTCCTCTATCTTTCTCTCTCTCTTTCTCCACTGCCCACAGACAAAATTGTACGCTTTTAGTAGGCTACAGTTGTAATGGAACGTTTGTTCACGGCACAGAATTCTACAATTTTTCTGTTATCACAGTGTAGAATTCTGTGGTTTAGGGTGAACGCAAAATTTGGTGAACGCGCACCAGGTGAGAATAGCCACAAGACTCGCCTGCACTATTCTCACTCCGGGTGAGAATAGAGGTGGCCTTACTAGATCTAGGATCTAGATCTAATTAGAATCTAATTATTAGGCTATAAATTACTTTCAAAAAGTAAAGTTGTTAATAGTCGTTTGCTACACACTCAACCCTACATCTACACTACACTTTTACACGCCTATGTCTATGTACAGTCCTACACCGTCTTTGACTTCACAACAGAATAGTCCAGCCAGGCTTACAAGTCGACACAAATCAAATCATTGTATTTGTTTGTTTAGTTTACAAGTATTATTTTTGCATAGTCATATGAACATTCAATAGACGTACATGAAAATGAAGTTGATGAAGCTACAACTACAAAAATCAACCGCTGTTTGATCAAGACAGAATCCGAATCTCAGAAGCTGCTGGGTTGTCAACTGGTCTAGATTCTAGTAGATCTAGACTAGATAGATTAGTAGATCTAGACTAGACTAGTACTAGACTAGATATATCTAGATTCTATCTATATCTAGATCTACTCAACCATGTCCATACCCACAGCACAATGCCGGGTAAATTTACTCAAAATGATGGACGATCGATGAGACTGATCAGTTCTTTACAAAGAAGTAACAAAAGAAAAAAAGACTTGCTTGGCCAGATAATTATAATTATAACGTAAAATAATTTAATGTGAATCAAGCTATTCCAGTGTTGTTTACTGTTTACTTTACGGAACACTTTCCTTTGAATGGAAATTAATTTTCGTTCGGCACATTTGTCGCTCTTTACTTTTGGAGGGAGACAATAACAAAGGTCGGTCGAGAAAAAAGTGGACTGGTATAGAGTAAACTATAAAAATATAAGATTTGGATAACTCAGACAAAAATTAAATCTATTAATTTTTTAATGTAAAAAATCTTTCTGAGTAGTTTCAATTATATTAATCTATTTTGTTGGAACCATGGGCTTATTTAAAACTATATTGATTACTGAAGGAATATGCCAGAAATTCTAGTCTCCCAGTCCAGACCACAAAACATTGCTCCATGGCAGCAGCATAAACTTCCTGCAAACTGCTTGGAAGTGCTTGGCCCTCTGCTGGTCAGACTTTGGCCCTACAATTTTGCTGAAAGGGTAACTTTGAATAGTTTTTGCACGGGAAGCTTTTTTCCAGGGATGTAACCATAAAAGTGTTGAAGATAGAGTGGAATGTTTCTGTACGGTGACATTCGCCTGTAAAAACAGAAGGATAGGATAAAATTAACACAATGAAATGAAATGAATAGTACAGTCCCCTGCCACAGTCGATCCAGACTTCCAGACAGTCGACTTGCTTTGGGCAGGGGTAGGGCGTGTTTACCCTTACTCCCACCCCTACCACTTATTGACCTGATCCAGTTTTCGGGTTACCATTAGTCTTTGACCTGAAATATCAGATAAATGTTGCCCTGTAATTTGTAGACCACGGTTGTTCATCCCCCCCCCCACCCCTTGTTTTGAGACAAGGCCCAGGATATAATATCTTCACTTCCTCTGCCTCTCAAATTATTTGCAAAAAAGAGAAATAAAGATTAAAGCTAAATATTTCTCTTATTTTCCTAAAATAAAAATGATGGGTAAGATTTATGTATTGGAAAAGGCCACCTCTATTCTCACTTTGGGTGAGAATAGCGCAGGCGAGTCTTTTGGCTATTCACACCCGGTGTGTGTTCACCATTATAGCCTAGATCTAGCCCAACCAATTTTGCGTTCACCCTGAACCACAGAATTCTACACTGTGATAACAGAAAAATTGTAGAATTCTGTGGCGTGAATAAATGTTCCATTACTAAGCCTAAAAGCGTACAATTTTTTCTGTGGGCAGTGGAGAGATAGAGAGAGAAAGAGAGAGGAGTTGCGCGAGAACTTCCGGGCAGAACAAAATGGTGACCCACGTAGTTCGGCTCGATTCGAAAAAATAAATAGCCGTAGCATCTTTGTAGACGACCAAATTAATTTGCTTTTGTGTTTTAACATCATTTTTTAACTTTGTTTTGGTCAATTTGATCGTCCACACCGATAGACAGTATTCAGAAAGAGACAGAGAGAGAGAAGAGGGGAGGAGTAGATCTTGCGAGAACTTCCGGGCAAAACAAAATGGCGACCCGCGTAGTTCGGCTCGATTCGAAAAGTGAAATAGCCATAGCATCTTTGTAGCTTACTTTTGTGCTATAATGTAATTTTTTGTTTGCTTTTATCCATTTGATCATCCACACCGATGGAAAGTATTCCGAAATTAGGAAAAACAGGTCATGTTTCACACCGATTGAGAATAGCCCACGGTGGCAAGTCTCACTCGGTGTGAGAGGTCGATCGTATTTTTATTCTCACCCCGGGTGAGGATAGCTACTTCCATTGGAAAAAGGGATTGAGGAAAGTGCATAACGCTATTGAAGACCCAGGGTCCGCAATATGTCACAAGAGGGCTCGGTCTAGATTGAGGTATGACAACACTACTATTCTGGCAAATGAGCTTAGCTGAATATCAGTCCTGACATTAGGAATGTACACCCCCTGGCAATGATCAAGGACTGCCAATACTGTTCTTTGTTGGTAGGCCTAGACATACGAGAAATGCTGTCAGTTTAGGTTTTTTCACTGTTTTGACACTATTTAAAGGCCCCCAACTGATCTCGGCCATTGCTGAAAAGGAAAGCACGCTATTAAACTGTCTTTTAAATTCGGAAATTGCGTCCGCTTTGATTCATATTATTTCTCTTTTTAATTCTTTTGTTTAATTTAGGTGAGGTGAGCTATACACGGCTGTTAGGAAGCGGTACTCAAGTACGCAGGCAGCCAGCCAGCATTCTGCATCTAAATTGTAATCTGACCCCAGTCACGGGGTCATGAACTAGTGGCCAGCAGGGGAATACCCCATGTCCCACTGACAGTGTTGTTCATTTCATTTTTAGGACAATTAAACTGGCAAAATACACTGATCTGTGACTTTGCCATCATTTTATTTTGTCCATTTGGAACAAGGAGGAACTTCTGCACTTACTGAGAAAGATGCAAAATTGTATGAAATAACAATAAATATATGCAGAGTTCCACGAATGGCTCATATTTTACCATTGCCCTTTGGGGGTGTAGGTTTTCAAATCAAAATTCCAATCAAACAAAACTTAAACAGTTTTTCAAATTCACATAAAGTACAACAGAAATGGTCAAATGTCAAAACCCACTTTGTTGTTTTTCTGGGAAGTCCACGGTTTTGGAGTAGTGAAGAGTTGATTGCAGTATCACCTTTTTTTCTTTGTCGGAGGCACGTTGGATAATTATAATAGTTCTGGATTTTCATGAGGTGCTGAGATTACATTACAACTTTCAGCTGCTGTTCAATATTGAGTATCCCAGCTCCTCTTCTCTCTAACTTTGCCACAGAAGCATGTATATGTTTACCACCCTGTTCCCCATGTAAAGCCTAACCAAACCCATATATGCGAGGCATCGTGGTGGAATGAGGCTCTCGTCAATTTTTGGGCATTTATTAGAGTTATTAGTATCATCTTAAAGCTTGTTCACTTGTCTTTATTTGGATGAAAAAAATATCCATTTATCTTGAATACAAGTCGAGATATTTGCAAATGAAGGAGGTGGGGGTCACCTGTTTTCAGGGAAAATTAGTGAGAAATTGGGCGTCAAAGATTAGATATTTCCTTAGCTTAAGAGTCCGTGGTAACTGAAAATTTACATTTTTTGTGCCTTTAATCAACGTTTTTCAGAAAAATCTACACAGAAATGAGTTCTTTAATGGGCATGAAAGTTGTTGAGCCAAAAAACAAAAATTTTATAAAAATTCACAAACCTGGGGAAAAATGAAAGTTTCTTCACTTTGATTATTTTGACGAGAGCCTGATTCCACCACGCTGCCTTACATATATGTTTGTATCCACGGGATGCAGTGGTTTTCTAGAATTTGGTGTTTGGGAAGTACCTTTTCACTAAAGTGTCTCCTGTATAATGACATGTAAGTTTTGATGCCTGTGTCAATGTGTGGTCGTCTATCTTCTGACACTGTTTGATCGTGTGAGATGTGGATGTGAACATCCCTAAATGCACTGTTTAATTGTGTGTGTGCCTAGAAAAAGGTACAAAAAGTTTGATTTTTACCATTGCAACAGCTTCTTTTCTAACAAGTACAATTATCACTTATTTGTCCTTTTCAGTGCCATGCATTTCATTTGGTTCTTTGAAAGAACCAAGGTCATCCACCAAGCTGGAGCCTAGGACATATAATCTGGACGTCATGGCGACTGGTGGAGTGAGGGTCCATCCCTCTGATGACATGGGAGGTCGGATGTTCGGTGCAGGGGGGCCTTCCATGTCAAGGCATTCTGAATCTGAAATGTACAGCTCTCTCAGCGCAGAAAAGTCTCCTACCAGTAAAACGTTAACCTTGGAGGAGGCTTACTGGACCGACCGACGCAGGAAAATAGGCTTGTCGAGGCACCAGACACAAGAGCCTGAGCAAGATAATGAATTTCAAAGGGTGAGATCTCTAGCGTTTTATAGCTTTTTTTAAAACCCCATTTCCTTGCTTTTTGGCCAAAGACTCTCCCATGCCTTCGCATAATATTACATCGATCGGGCCAATTTTTTTTTAGTTATTAGTTCCCTTTTCTCAGTTTTAAAGAATAAATAATTTTGCTCATAAAGGATGTAATGAAAGACACGTTTTTTTCTAGCATGATTTATTTAACAAAGTTCTTTCCTCTGTCCTTCAGATACGAGAAGAGCTGGTAACCTTTGTGACACAGCGGTTCCATCAAAAAGAATGTGGTCTGTTCATTCCTGTCCCTGATCAAGTCGGAAAGGGAAAGAAATGTATGGCTAAGTATCTCAAGTAAGTTTTGGTGGTTTTCCACAAAAGATAAAATCCTTAATACATATTTCTGCTTTTGAATTGTCATACTTGTTAAGTGTGTATATTTTCTTGCTAAACATCAAAAGATATAATTGCTCAAAGGCAAAGCTCAGCTAAGTAGTGACTGAACCTGTTTTTCTTTTTCTGAACATAGTATTATATTATGGTTCAACTTTGGAGTTGGCATGAAACAGTAACACTATGTATCTTACCTTGCTTTTTTATAGATTCAATTCATTAAATGACCAACAATTGTGAGTTGATGAAATTGTTTACAGTGCTGTGATGTTTAGATGTAATATGTGAAGTTCATAACTTTGAATTACATAATAAAATTATTCTATAAATATATATTATACGATTTCTTTGTAACCTCCTCATGGAGATCAATAAAAGTCATATTTTCTCTTTTTTCTTTTTTTCCTAAAAAAAAATAAATCTCAACCCTTTGAGCCCTGACCTCCTGAAGCTACCGTGCCCCTCTGCCTGAGCTCCTGTGGGATATATTACTAACATTTATATCATCATCAGAATCACATTCCATATCATGCTTTGGGTAGTCCTTGTCATTACCAGAACCAAAGTCAGAAAGACTTTCAAAATAATCAATAATTAAGCCCTGTGTAGTAGGCTAAACAGTTTCCTGCGTAAGTTTTGTCCCCAGTGGCTTGGCTCGAGGTTAGGGTCTCGCTCACCGGTGCACTGGTGGCTAGGCATACATACAGCTTTACGAGCCACCATTGTAACGATGGATAGGACTCAAAGAGTTAAGATAAGCCTCTTAGCATGTATTTTACTTGTGCAAGTCTAGTTGACTGTATTCTGTATGTTGACTTATTATTATGTGATGAATTTCTTCCCCTTCTGATCAAGATGTCACTGTGGAGAAATCTTATCCATGCACGCTGGGATGAGGTCTAGATCTGTAAATCAACAATTTGAAAACTGCTTTCTTGTACCACCAGGTATGTGTTTACTTGAAATCTATTTAAAGAACTTACTATCAGCATACACCTGTATCTTGATGGTAGCTTTGGTAACTATAAAGATTTTAGTAATCAATAAACCTATTGGAATCAGACTAGACAAAAGATTCAGTGTTCGATTATTCTGTTCGCATAAAAAGATGTCTTAAAATTACAGGTAGCCAGCAACAAGATGTAACATTGAAGATAATGAAAAATATGTATTCATCTCAAAAAGTACTTCCTGTGCTTGAAGTAATAGATTCAAGTACAAATTTGATACAGCCTTTCAAGCAAAAGCTGTATACTATTATGATATGCTATTAATAGAGACTGACTTCAGGTTATTCAAATATGTTGACTGTCAACTTAGCATACACAAGCAGACCTAGAAATGCCTGATCTTTTGTAAAGTTATTATTCTTAATCACTTGTGAATAACATACATTTTTTGTCCCCATATACATGAAGAATTTGCCCCTGTGTTGAAGAACCCTAACAGAATGCTGACTGAGGAGCTGCCGAAAACATCAGCCCAGTGGACAGAAGAATGCCTCAATAAAAGCAGGACAAATGCATTTGGGAAAATTACCTTCAATATTGAACAAATTGGAGGCAAAAAACCAGCAAAGGTGATGAACTATTTTTTAAAAATTAGTTCAACTAAGGTTTTTAACTGGGTAAAACATCTTTAAGGCACAAGTTTCAACCTTTTGGATCAGACCTTATTGTATTTGTTTTTGCTTGAACAAACTGAATCATTAGGTACACCTATGACCCATGTGCAAGAATCTCTAGATCTAATAATTTTAACAAAAAGTGTATTGTTATACCGTTTTCAAAAAGTGGCTGAAAAAGTAATCTGAATATTAATCTATCATTGCTTCATCTGTAAAGTTCAAGAGCTGACCCCCTCTACCAGCATGGTATGATCAGGTTGTTTTAATATCTTGATTTTAAATAAATATTTAATTTGTCGTAAAGGATATATCTTAACTCCTTGACTACCAAGGCGTTTTCCGCGCTGTGACCAAGGCATTTCTTAGTCTTAGAATTTCAGAAGTACCCTTGTTCTTCTTTTGTGTCTGATGGGCATAATTCCATCGGGAAGTCAGACATGTTATATACCAAAATGAAGGTAATTGAATGTAGATTATTTTTAATCTAATAAAAAAATTGAAAAAAATCATAAATCCAAACAAACATTGGAGGTAAGTGAACACAAGGTGAAAAAAATAAAAGAATAAACAAAATATTTCCAACTTACCTTTATCACAGTGTATAACTGCTAAATCCAATCACTTCATGACTTATTCATACTGAATTATATCCAATTGTCTCTAACTGGGCCAAGTTTCATGCACAATGGTCAAGTATATACAAAGTTGTCGCACTTTTGGTGAAATCACTCACAATGAAAAAAAGAGAAAAAACCGCTGCACACATGCCCCTCTTTGCGAATCTTCAATCTCATCGCTGTCGCTGCTGTCCAACTCAGGTCTAACTTCATCACCTCCTACATCACTATCGGAAAGTACTGACAGTTCCCCATCAAACTTTTCCAGGGCTTTTGAAGCAGAAAAACGTTGTGACAGGGGGGAACCTGATGGGTTATCAGCCATTTTTCCGTTGCTATGCGTGTAAATTAATTCGAGCAACATAGGGCGGGTCAAAAAAACAAGAAAAAATGCCAAAAAAACAGCAGAATAAAACACAAAAGGCGCTAAATTCCTTCACTGGTTGACTGATGTATGGTAAGCACAGCAGTTAAAAACATGAAACGAAAAGGTTGAGTCAAATTGTGGAAGGGAAAGGGAAAGAAAAGCGCGAGCCGATAATTCGGCTTTTGGCCACGAACTAGGAGGTTATGGAGCCGATAGATCGGCCCATGGTAGTCAAAGAGTTAAGAGTAAATAATTAAATACACTGAATAATCTTTCATTATTTGTATTGCCCTTTCAGTATGTCAGGCTGTGTAAAGAGGACAGTGTCGAGGACTGCCTGGAAATGATGCAAAAATTCTGGCGCATCATGGAACCTGAACCTCCAAATCTGGTCATCTCCGTTGTAGGTGGTGCAAAAAATTTCAAGCTGGATGGTCGCATGAGGGAGACTTTTTCCTCTGGCCTTATTAAGGTATTTTAGTATCAAGTCATATTTATCTTTTAACTCTGAATGTTTTACAAGTATGTTGGAATTAAATCTACTAATTTTCCTCAGTATTTTTGTTAATTCTTGGTGATTTTATATAATTATGTCAGAAATCAGATTTTTTTTAAAAATAAAGAACTTTGTAGGCCTACAGTATGCCCTTTGATTTTACAATCTATAACATTAACATGCTTATTTCCAAGAAAAGTGAACTTCATTGTCATAGAGCTTTTGAATATGTTTAGGCATTATTTTTTGTACAGGAGTGAATAAAATGATTTGCATAGCACTTACCAGAGTGGTACTTTCTGTGTGTTTTTCTTTGAGGATACTACACTTTGTATTTTTTTACTTTCTCTTTATTTCAGGCTGCCAAAACCACAAATGCTTGGCTTATCACATCAGGCTTCAACATGGGTGTGATGAAAGCTGTGGGTCAGGCAGTCCATGAAGGTCAAACTTTTCAGTGGGACAACGATAGAATGGCACACGTCCTCCGCTGCATCGGGATTGCTCCATGGGGTTATGTGAGAGGAAGGCAATTCTTGGAGAGTAGAAATGGAGCTGTACGTATTATTGTAACTCTTTCAATTAGTTATAATCCATCTCTGGACCTACTTCTTGTCCCTTCAAAAGTTCATTCTCATTATGAAGCTCTTCTGCTTATGTCATTCCCACGGAATCTTAGGCCATATATGGGTTTTTTTTATAGATACTTTTTCCGTCTTTTGTTCAGTTGATGTGTTAACTGTTTTGGTGATTATTTTAGATTGTCATCAGTTATATCTGTCTCTTCATCGTCACATTTATGGGATTATTACTTAAAGAGCATCCAGTATTGCTACTAGGAATGCCGTCTTTAGACATCAATCTTTTACAATATGGCACTGAGCTTGGCTGCTGGACTGATAACAAAATTATAACTATGTGAGAGTAGACTGCAGTAAAGAGAAAGTTTATCCCATTCCAACAATGTGCTAGGTTGTATTATGCAAATTTTTCTTGTGACTTAAAAGTTTTGTCTTCGCTGTCAGTTTCAAAAGCCTGTAAAAGAATTCAAATATGCGATGATGTATAAGTCTTTACTTGAAATGTTTTGGAAGAAAATCAGTGTGTCTTGAAGTGGAACATTGATAACTGAAAACTGGTTACTGTAGCATCATCTAATTGGCCTTTTCTTGAGTTTTTGAAGTACATTTTGAACTTATTAGAGATAAACTTCTACTAAAATTAACAGTTTCCAATTCCTTGGTAAAAAAACGTTTTGCCTGAAATTGACATAGAGGCATTGAGAGACAAAATATTGGTAGCAAGATCTTACATTCAGAAAACTGATTTTGAGTAACTCATATTAAATGCTGCCTTATTAAATATAATTATACATCTCATTTTTATTTCAAATAAAAATGTAAGTGAATTGTTGAAAAATGATCACTCGCCTTTTTTGTTTGTTAATACCAGGGAAAGTTCAATGCCTATTATCGGACCAGCACTCAAATTCTTCACAAGCAGCCAGTGCCTCTCAACCCTGATCACACTCATTTCATATTCGTGGATGATGGGTACCGAATACGATATGGAGGGGTTGCAGAATTTCGCTCCAAGTTTGAGAAAAAAATTGCGACCCATAAACGTGGTAAGTAGTTGTACATGTACATTTTGAATGTGCTAACTACACTCATTCTCTCTTGTGGGCCCCACAGTGATCCATGTATTCTGTTACAAAAAACTGATGGACTGCGCAAAGTATCACAAGCATGGGTACTCTTTCATATATTTGGCTTATACACGTGTGCTGATAGTAAACAAGTCTATATATACTGCTTTCAGTTATTTTTCAAAGCGTAACAAAGGATAATAAAGATGATTATGATAATAATATTGAATGTAATGATAATAAAAGTGATGATAATAATAATAATGATAATAATAATAACAAAAATAATAATGATTATAATAATATATTGCATATATTTTGTCAAGCTTTATAAAAATTGCCCACAGATGGGGGCCTGGGGGTTCCAGTTGTTCTGCTTCTCGTGGAAGGTGGGACAGATGCCATACAAGACGTCAGTGCATCTCTGGCTCAGGGCATTCCAGTGGTCATCTGTGCGGGCACTGGGCGAGCAGCAGATATCTTAGCCTATGCCTACAACCACACCAACACAACGCACAAGTGAGTGGCTTTAGTCTCAGAGCCTTCTTCATATCATCAGTTACCTGTTCAGTTGTTGGCCTACCGAGCCCCCAAAGTTTGATTTTTTTTTTTTATTGCATTTTCTAAACCATGGTATTGGTTGCAGGTATATAAGAAATATTTTGCCAAAATTCATATTTTAAATTTTGAAAAAAAAGCAAGAACAAATATATTTATGGAAGTCCAATTATTGTTAAAAGAAGGAATGTTTTTTTTTCTCTCTTGAAAATTTTGTTTTCAGGGTTTTATACATTTGAAGAGATTGCCGATGGTATGCTTTGTTGTTTCCAAACAGACTGAGGATGTCAAGACCATTTCTGTTACTGATATCAGTCAATGAAAAAATGACTTTAGTGCAGTTCTGATGGTTCCAACTCAGTTTACCACTGTTTTATACACTTTTTTATTATCTTTTTTTATTGTTATCTTAGTTTCCAAATGAACCATAAAGGTCTTGGTTGTTTTTTTCTTGCGAATGTTTTGTACTCTTATAGTCTAAAAAAATAAGCCAGTGGTTTTTAGTGAAATACCTTAAAACTTTATCTGCCATCATATTAGTATGTTTCATTCATAGGTCATGAAAATAACATCTGTTAACAAAATTCTGTAGGATATTTAGGAATAACCCCAAATAAGAATGTCTCACTTTTGCATGTACCGTGACCAATATTAGTATCTTGGGTTTGGTTATAATGAATACACACAGATGTATTTTCAATTCGTATTTTATTTTAAGTCACTTTAAAACAGGTTCCCCAGTAAAGAAAAACAAGACACTTTTTTCATAAAGAGAACCAAATGCTTGATGCCACTGAGAAATAAAAAACAAGCATTTTTCTAATATTATTTTTTATTTAAGGTCTTGTTTATTTATTCTCATTAAACAATTCACGCGGTATTGTAGTTTCGCTTTAAAGTTGTGGTTTTTTCTCCTCCGCAGTAAAGAACGGGTCATGTCAGACTATCACCAGGATAAGCTGGCTAGGAAGATCTACTCAGCTTACAAAACGTACTGGAAAGCAGGAAAGGAGCGGGAAGAGTTGGACAAGTGGATGAAGAAAGTTCTTGGATGCTGTCAGCGAGAAGATCTGGTGATTTTAAATGGGCTACTTTGTCTACTAGATGTGCCATCTATTTAGACTAAGTCATACTACAAATAATCGGGATTTTTTCCTTCTATGAATTCCTGAAGTATACTCACAAATAAAGTTCTCTTTCCTTCAGCCTGTCCAATAGGCTGCCTCTTTTCTCATAAATCACAGCCCCTGCTGTACTTAGAATAGATGCCCATTGATCAGTTTGGATCGGCGTGGGTTGGATCATAGTGCTGACCATTGCACACAATATAAAACTAATGTCTGCTTTTTAACTGCACTCAAAGATAACACATGAAATCAATCATTTTTATTTCAATACGGTAGAATCAGGTGCTTATCAATTTTTGGGCTTTCAGAGTAATTTGTACAATCTTAAAGCTAATTTATTAATTTTGCTTCGCTTTTGATGAAACAAATACGTACCCATCTATCTTGAGTAGAAGTTAAGGTATATTTACCATTGAAGGAGGTGGAGGTCACCTGGTTTCAGAAGTAAAATTAGTGAGAAAATGTCTACCAAAGTTTGGTGTCTTTTAGAGCTGTAGTATCCTTGGAACTGCAAAAGTACACTTTTTGTGTCTTTGATTAACTTTTTTTCAGTGAAATAGAGATATGTATTTGAATATGCATAAAAGGTGTAGAGCTAAAAAAAAAAAAGTTTGGTAGAATTTGCCCAGTGGGCGGAAAACTACTAATTTCTAAGATTTCATTATATTGATAAGTGCCTGATTTCACCATGATGCCACGCATATGTTTAATTGGAGGATTTGGTCAAATCATGATAAAATGGTAAATTTTTCCCCTTCCACAAAGAAAAATGTGGCCTCTCCCAACTGAGTAAAACTAAAATTATCAAACAGGGTTTGATTCCACTTTCTGCTATGAGGGCTAGGTTTGTGTTGACTGCTGGTTTTTGGGGGTTTTTTCATTGTTTAAAACCAGCTGAGCGATTCTCTCATTTGGTTTTTTGTCTTTTTTTAAAAATAAGGGGCAGTGAGGCAGACACATTGTTTATGTTGGTGAAGTATAATACCCTACTGGACACATTTCAAATGCATAGCAGCTTTACAAAATGAATTGCTTGTCACACTCGTCTGGATAGAGATATCTGGCAAAATCTGAATTTTTCTCAACACTGCACCTTTGTAGTGCCTCAAGTCCAAGTGACTGTAACTTTGGAACCAAAGCAGCTAGTTCAGCTCTGTTTTCATCCACTCAGAGAGCTTGAAAAGATCTTCAATGTGATACCAACAGCGTCGTTATAGTTTCGAAGTGTTACATGTGACTTATTATGCCATCTTGCTACGCCTATGTCGTTTCTTTGGCTGATCACTTTAGGTTCTCTCTTTGGACTCTAACTTCCAGGGGGTGTGTTCCAGGATAAATGAGAAAACTTTTGTATCCGGTTCAGATTTGAATCTCATCACTTGTGGCAAATAAAGCTCATGAGCATCTGAATCTAATAAGTGGCTGTATCAAAGCCATGTCTGAACTACTATTGAACAACTACAAAGTTTAACAACCTTTCCTGTTTGTGTCAAATGTGTATTATTTTTTCACAAAATAAACACTTCTCTTTACAGATGACTATTTTCAACATGAACAAGCATGAAGAATTAGATCTGGCCATTCTTTCTGTGCTTCTGAAAGGTAAGACTAGTTATAATTTAAAAGAGACCATAGTTGCATCCTCTTATTTAATTTGTACAGTTAGTTTCCGACTTACTTTATAAAGTTGTATAACATTTATGTTTATACCAAAAAAAACTCATTAAAAAAAAAATTGACTCACCATTTATCATATTTATTCTTAAGTTTAAGTCTCCTTTCTGTATGACATACTGAAAATAAATACTATCATATGCATATTTGAATACCTTACTATCTCATTGCATTTTGAACAGTCAATTCTTGTTTTCATTAGAAAAGTTACACATTTAGAGAACAGTCGACTTAAACAACCGGTTGCAGCTTATAATGCAATGCCTTCTCCATATATAGTAATAGTATATATAGTCAGCTTTTTATTGTTTGTGTTAAACAGTTCACTTAAGAATACTTTTCTTTCTAGATATTCCAGATCGTTCTTTTTCAAAACAAGCATGAGATAATGTCTGCTAAAAATAAAAGAACAAATCGCTCATTTATGCAAACAATAATTCTCTGTGCATTTTCCTTCAATCTCTAAGCTATACAAAAACTAAAAAACAGATAAAATATATTCTTGTGTAAATTTTGTTAGACATATCTATCTTTGCGCTTTTTTTCTTGTATTTGATCTATTTATTGATTTATGAACAAACCACTGATTGCTAAATGTTATATTTTTGCAGGTGAAACGAATTCGTCCCGAGAAAATCAGCTGAAACTGGCTATGACCTGGAACAGGGCAGATATTGCTCAGGAGGAGATACTCAGGGAAGATGTGATCTGGAAAGACGGTACTTGATTCATTTCTTTGCTACAGATCTATATTTTTTAGTTTAGTTAGTTTTAGTAGAGGTTTTACAGCGATCGCAACTGCATAAAGTCATATGAGCGCCAGAAGATTAGAGGTGTTACAAGAGAGTAACAAACATAAAAAAGAAGAAGAGGAGATAAGAACGATAGATGTTTGATAGAAAAGAAGGAGCAAACCACTCCAGAACACCCGCCAACCACCCACAATCTATTTTTAGCGGAGGAGGAAAACAAAATGTAATTTGTCAGCTGTGGAGAGTTGAATGAAAACTCTAATTTGCCTTGAAGCCAAGCAGTTAAGAGTTTTTATATCTTTTTCACTTTTTCAACAACTGATAGAATCATTTTCTCTGCTCTTTTCTCCTTTTCCCACCTGTACCCCATATATTTTTACCCTTTGTTTCTTAGCTTAATCACAACAAGCTCACTTTTCACATAGGCTGTATTTATTGTTTTTTTGCATTAGACTGCAAATTTCTTTCAGTTACAACAATACAACTGTTGGCGATATATTAATACTTTTCAGTGAGCAGTTAATTCAGAAGCACTCCTTCTTTTGCATTCAGTGAGATATTTTCCACTTTCATACTTTCCATTAATTTTTGTTCTTTATTTTTTCATGTGCGCGGAAATGTTTCTGTTCTCCCCTGTTTCATGATCCATTGTCTCTCTCTCTCTCTCTTTCTCTGTCTTTCTTTGTCTCTCTCTCTCTCTTTCTCTGTCTTTCTTTGTCTCTCTCTCTCTTTCTCTGTCTTTCTTTGTCTCTCTCTCTCTCTCTTTCTCTCTCTTTCTTTGTCTCTCTCTCTCTCTCTTCCTCTGTCTTTCTTTGTCTCTCTCTCTCTTTCTCTGTCTTTCTTTGACTCTCTCTCTTTTTCTCTGTCTTTCTTTGTCTCTCTCTCTCTTTCTCTGTATTTCTTTGTCTCTCTCTCTCTCTTTCTCTGTCTTTCTTTGTCTCTCTCTCTCTTTCTCTGTCTTTCTTTGTCTCTCTCTCTCTTTCCCTGTCTTTCTTTGTCTCTCTCTCTCTCTTTCTCTGTCTTTCTTTGTCTCTCTCTCTCTTTCTCTGTCTTTCTTTGTCTCTCTCTCTCTCTCTTTCTCTGTCTTTCTTTGTCTCTCTCTCTCTCTTTCTCTGTCTTTCTTTGTCTCTCTCTCTTTGTCTGTCTTTCTTTGTCTCTCTCTCTTTCTCTGTCTTTCTTTGTCTCTCTCTCTTTCTCTGTCTTTCTTTGTCTCTCTCTCTTTCTCTGTCTTTCTTTGTCTCTCTGTCTCTGTTTCTCTGTCTTTCTTTGTCTCTCTCTCTCTCTCTTTCTCTGTGTTTCTTTCCCTCTCTCTCTTTGAAAATTTATTATCAGACAAAAAAAGGCTTTATGGTTTGAAAAGATTTAATTGTTTTACTAATTCTTTTTTCTGCAAAATAATTTTGATTTTTGATTTTTGACAGGTAGCTCAGCTGTTTTTTACCTCTAGGTTTTAGAGTTTTAGTTGATTTACCAGTTATTATATTAATATTCCTTATTGTGAAGAATGTGGGACATTTTTTTTTCAACTCATACAGGCAGCCTGGAAGAGGTCCTGACTCTTGCTCTGGTGGAGAACAAAGTGGAATTTGTCAAACTGCTGTTGCAGAATGGGATCATCATGAGGGAATACCTGACTATTGCCAGACTGGAGCACCTTTACAACTCTGTGAGATTTTTTGTTCTCTGAATGTTGGTTTATTTGTCCAGTGTTCAGCAGGTCAACAAATGGGACTGAATCTAAAGAAGAAAAAAAAAAGCAGCATAAGTACTGACAGAATTTTTTAAGCGCTTTGGAGCTTTTCATGTTATGCCTGGCTGGCCACATGGGTGCTGCACTGAACCACATCACATGATGTTTGAAAAAGTTTGTTTTGGAAGGTCATGTTTTGTTTTGTTAACTACTGTCTGCCAAAACAACTCATTCTGTGTCGTTTCCATTTACCCCCTTTCTCCGAAACGACACAGAACATGCTATTTTCACATCCCCTTGTGAAATACACATTCCGTTGGTCAAGTTGAAAATGAAGTATAATAATTTCAAATACAATGATGGCATTTCTGTCCATAACAATGCAGCCAGCTGTTTTGGGCTGGGGTATTTTGTCCTTCTTAATTAAAGAAATTCCATATTGACCTTCCTTTTAGGATGCTGTCTCAGAGAATTTCCAGTTGTGAGCCTACGTTTCAATATCCATTTGACATGTATCCTTTAGTTTATACTCCTTTTTTTATATCTTCTTCTTGAAGCAGCACCTTCTGGTTTTAAATAATGTGAAACATGAAAATTAAAAATTTACCTCAAAGCTTTTTATTGTAACGTGATTCTGTTTGTGATTGGGAAGTCCCAATTCTGTGATTTTCCATCTTTTAAAATCTTTTTTTCAGACTCCCAAGTACTCCTTTGCCAACTTGATCCTGACGAATTTCCTAAAATCTAGCCCCTTTACTCTGGAAGAAATCGGAGACTTTATTAGGGATATGCTTGACAAGTTTGACCTGGATACCGTTACTCAAGATTCAACGCAGAGCAGAGGAAAGAAAAAAGGAAAACGGCCATTCCGACCTCGGTCATCACTTCGACAACCAGCTACCACAGATGACACCGATGCTGAAGATGAGCGGGACCACTTCAAGAGACCCTACAAGGAGCTGATGATTTGGGCCATTATTATGAACAGGTATTTTTTTACGAAGTGTATACAGCACCGGTAACCAGGAACAAAGTCACGAAGGGGAAATTTTTTGTGATTTCGGAAAGTTTCAGTGCCCAAACCCGGTAGAGTGTGTTTGTGTGTGTGTGTGTGTGTGAGTGTGTGTGTGTGTGTGTGAGAGAGAGAAAGAGAGAGAGAGAGAGGAGGGGGTAGAGAACAGGGGGAAGTGCTAACAAATATCACATGCCCCAGTTGACAGGAGGGAAGGAGAGAAAGATAGAGTGAGAAAGTAGGTAGGAGAGAAAGAAAGACAGAGACAAACAAAGAGAAAGAGAAGTTGAGTGATAAAAAAAGGAGAGAGAGAGGGAGAGATGGAGACAGAGGCAGGCAGAAGAAGATGGGAAAGAGACAGAGAAATAGAGAGGGTGACTGCTCGATTGAAGAGATAACATTGTTCTTTTCTTCAAATTGTCTATTAATTCCTCCAACTCCAAAACGGAGGAAAAACGAGCGTTCATCGAAAAGACATCCGCAATTTTCATTTAGATCTAGGCCTTGAAACTAGATCTATAATTTATATCTGTCTGTCTACATCTAAACCTTGACCATAGATCTAGAATAACTTAAGTCTACCCTGAGCCAAGAGGGCGCTGAAACTTTCCGAAATTTCAAAAGATTTCCCCTACCGGATCAGTATATTTCGCGACTTTGTTCCCGGTTACCGGGTCTGTATACACTCCCATTTTTTTTTAGTAACTCAGACACTCAGCTGTCTTGGTATACACATTACCATTGTGACTCTGATGTGTAAACAGATCAGAGAAAACACAGTGGACTTGGCCTTAGAACCCGGTCCTCAGGATACCAAAAGCAACCCCCCAAGTTCTGATCGATTTGTGTTCTGTTGCGGATTTTAACTCTTTATCTCCGAGGGGGGTAAACCCACTATGCTGGGGCCCTTTTTTTGTTACTAAATCTAAATATAATGAAAATGTTGATAAATTGGTCGTCAAATCAAAACAAGTGAACTTAATTTGATTTCTCTTCATCTAATGAATGTAATCCCGATAAAAGAGACCTGTTTTCAGCAATTGCCAAAAAGTAGTTTAATGTTCACTCGTAATGAAATGTGCCCGAGCCGCTGTCAGTGGCTCACCGGCACAGCGATTCCGACCTGGGAGCGGCTTGCGGAGATAAAAGTCGTTAAGAAGCTCAACTCAGCTCCAATGGCTTGGTGTCCTGGTTACCCCATTTGTATTCTCTATGATGAAATATAACCCATTAGAGATACTGCCACCCAGGTGAAGATTAAGAGGGTGGTTTTTATTAAAATTATACATGTGTGCGCATGTTTGTGAGTGCTGTGTGTTGTTTGGGGTGCATGGGAAAACAAGTAGCTTCAGGCTTTTAAATGAATTACGAAGACACTGCATTGACACGATAAATTGATGGTGTGTTGAAACTATGAATTAAGTCAAGTCAGAACACTGTACTGGTGGTCACTTAGTTCGTGAGTAAAATGATAAATGTGCTACGACACAGTGTAGTCAGGCGCTCGTCAATTTTTGGGCATTTTGAGTTTATGATATCATTTCATTTGTCTTGCATAGCTTTGGATCAAGAGGAAAAGGAAATTTGCTATTTCAGCATTCTTGATCTAGGTAGGCCTATTCATATTTAGATGTAGAATGTTTAGTATGTTATTGGTTTGTTTTTGTTATTAGCTGTCTGCAAATTAAGGAATTAGTCATTGAAAATTCAATTTTGAAAGGATGAAAAGTTAAGCAAAGTACAGAGCTCTGTCAAATGTCTTTTTACATCAATGTTTCTGTGTTCTTGCACAGATCCCAGATGGCTCAGCTGTTTTGGGAGTTTGGCGATGAGCCTATCACCAGCGCTCTGGTTGCCACTCGACTCTGTCAGCAAATGGAATGTCATGTGCCGAAATATTTGTATATTATACGACTCAGTTTTCATGACATGAAAAAGTAAGTGCAAAGACACAGGTGTAGTAACCTTTATATTTTGGCAACATAACACCCATATATAGGCAAATATTTATCTAAACACTTTCTTTCTCATTATTAAAGACTAGGCAAGAGTAGTACGGAGACTTGTCTCCATCCCAACAGTAGGGTGATCTAAACAGACAGGGTGCCTTTTCATAGTATATTTTATTGTTGTAGGAATAGGGTCTTTTAGTGACTTCTTTGAAAAAGAAACTTCTATTACATTGTTTTTTAAATTTCATTTGTCCCTTCTAGTATATTTTCAAAGAGCCTGAAACCGAATCTTTAGAAAGTCATGGCGTGTTTCCACTTTTGTTGCTATTATTTTAATTAATACTTTTGCTGTTATTGTATAAATTATACTTTTTTTGGTTCTTGGATGAGTATCGAGATTTAGAGGAAAAAAAACATTGGCAGTTCATCAAGACTTTTAAGTTTGGAATTGTTTTTAAGTATGATTATCTTTTTTCCATGAGCGGATAAGGATCTACTCCTGACTTTCTTTGACGGTTGTTATGCTGACTTGTTGTTATTTTAGATCAACTACTACAATAACTTTTGTAATGTGAAGTGATTGAGTGTTGTTTTTTTTCAAAGTGAATTTGAGAAACTGGCTATAAGTGTCCTTGATGAGTGCCACGCAACAGACCCAAAGAAAGCCATCATGGTTGTGGAGAGGAAATCCCCGACTTGGAGTCGCATGACGTGTCTGCAGATTGCTGCGGCCGCTGGTGACCAGGTAAATTTGGGTTCTGTTCTTCAGGAAAAAGAAGCAGTGAACAGACTTCTTTATGTGTCAATCTAGAAAAGAGTACTTTATTCAGTGTTTATTCAATTCTAATGAGCTTGTCACTTTTCAATGTAAAAAAATTATTATTCACAAAGTTGCAGTCGTTTTTGTGCAATCAGCCCACAAACTGAAACAGTGCATGATTAATGAAACTATCAATAAACCAAATGAATAGACTCCTAAGGCAAAAATTTGACACCTAATTGTAGAATATTCGTCATACTTTGAACATATTGAGTTGTTTTTGGTGTTTATATGGAAGTTAACTATTGCATTCTCATCAGCTGATGACACTTGCTGCTCGGCAAAACAGGATCAGCTCGTTGGCCAATGCCACCAGCCACTCAGAATCAACAACCTTATTTTGTTTTTTTCTAAACTGAGTGTTACATTTTTTATGTGTTGTTCTTTTGCCTTTTCTAAAGCTCATATTAGAAATGGATCGAAAGCTAAAAACAGATCACTCACTATTTAGCCACGGGGAATTCTTCTAATTGAATGGCAGTATTTGCCCAAGGAAGACTGAATTCAGGAAATAAAAATGTTCAAATTGTTATTTTCTGTGATTGAAGGCAATTTAACTGTTTCCTGATTTTTATTAAACTGCTGATTTTGTATCAAATTTCTTTTCACCTTCTCAATCATGTAATTTTCTTACTTTATTGATGCTTAATTTTTGCTCCTCCCAGGCATTTGTGTCTTCTGTGGCTTGTCAGGATTCCATCAACAATGTTTGGAAAAGTGGGATCATGTCCAGATGGCCAAAGGTAACAACAAAGTACATGGTACTATAAGACTTGTCTCCCTCATCATCTGCCCTGTCCCTGAATGTATTTAGTCTTAATGTAGGTAGCGTAAACATGGCCTCGCAGGCACTCGCGGCCTTCCGACCGCGTGGTATCGGTGAAATCGGGGTGATTCCGATCGCTGTTTCTTTGCTCTTTCGCTTTAAAACACCAAATGCCGTACACCTTGTAAAAGTTCAGCTTTTCCTCGTTACAATGGTGTAAGTTGTTTTTATGTCCGATTAGTAGGAGCTGGAGAATCGCCGACGAAAGCGAAGCCCCTCGCGGTCGGAATGCGTGGTCGGCCGATTGAAAAATTGACACGAGTGCATTCAAATCCTTCGCGGAACGAGCGATGATTAAATACCGTCTTTTCATTGGTGAAGAACTGTAGAGCTTTAAACGGGCTTTCCCGTGGTATGTATTTGGCCTTTGGCGTCTAAAAAGAAAGCTTTTAAAAATACTGTCAAAATGTTTAAAGATCATTTTTTACACATAATATGTAAAATACCGGCTTAAAAAATATATCCAATAAAAGATCAGCTTATTTACTATTAGAATAAAGTAATCAGCTTGGAACTATTTTTCATCAATCCTTCCGCGAGACTCAGAAAGCATGTGACCCCGCACACGGGGTACACTACAGTATAGAGCTAACTCGCTCGCCGCGGGGCCCGGTGCGGCGCCGACGGGGTCAACGCTCGGTGTTTTTGTCGAAATAACGACAGATCATCGTGTTTGAGGCGATAAAGTACTGATTTGTAAAGATCTCATAGTCTTGAAAAAAATTAGGCTCCATATATTTGTTATAGTGATTGTACTCTGTTAATGTGCAGATGTTTAGTGCTCTTGGTACTCTTTTATTATCTGTCAAACATGGGGCTGCAGCCAGTGACTGACTTTAACAAATCTGATCAAATTTTAAACAACTACCATTTTCTTAAAAATTGACTGAGAGGTTAAAGAATGGTACCAAAATGCTCAGTGGATATAGGCCTTTCAAATGGAACTGATAAATTTGGCATACAGCTACTTTGAAAATGTAGTTTCTGGTACCTACTTAATGGCTATCCTCATACAAGCCCTGAATTCCTAGAACCTGTGAAATAGTGCACTGCAATACCATACAGTTTGAAAAGATGCATAGTCTTATCCTTTCTGTGTACTTTACAGTTATTGAAAATAGTATCCTTATCGAACCCTTCCTTATGGGGAAATAATGCTTGCACAATTTTCTTCAACGATCAAGACATTCTTGGACAGGGAACTCAAGGGATTTCACTAAAAGAATCTGGGGGTTTTAGGCTCTGAGCTTGAACTTTAATTAAATAGTCTATTTTTAAAATTAAAATCGTAAGTTGCTTTAAAAAATGTTCTTTCTATGTATGAGCTGACAGCAAATAAGGTATATTATGTGCAATTTGGTTGACTCTGAATTTTTTTCAAGATATTTTCACTCCCCTTGAAATTTAGGTCTGGAATGCCAAGGATTGATATGACATTTATGTTTTAAAATATTCCATGGAAAGCACAGGAGCATGGCAACTTGTTCAAATGTAAACTTTGTTTCCTTTCTCTTTGGCCCACAATTGATTCTGTTTTCCGCACTTGCAGGTAGTACTTGGGGTCCTGTTTCCCCCATTTATCCTCTTCTGCGTCGACATTGGACTCATGGGCAAGGCTGTGATGTCCAAGACACAAAAAGTGTTCACATTCTACACAGCTCCTGTGACCAAGTTTACCATGCACACAGTAAGATGCCCATTGTATCAGTCTCTCTTAGACTCTCATCTGTGGATGTTGAGGTTTATGGACACTATTGCCATTAAGCCGCTGCAGTTAGGGGTATTGTTTTAACCTTTTGCACTAGACATAATGGAGATTTGGCAGAACTTAACTAATTTAAGTGATCAATAGGATGTCCATCTTGTCCAATTTTGCTGATTGTAGAAAACAGATTAGGTAAATCACTAGAATCACATTGAGAACCAGATTCAATAAATTTTCATCACCTTTCCGCTAGAGAAGTGGTATGACCTTTGCAAGGAACAGTTTTTCCAGACACATGATATTTTACCAACCTCAGCGGGCCCAAAAGAATTCCACAAGGAAAGCTTGAAAAGGAAGTACTGAATGTTATAGAGCTCATGTTTTGAAGACTTTATGCCTTTTAAGGATACACTACCTTTTAGAACTGAGGAGCATGCCTCATATTGTTATATGGGTGAACTTTTGAGTATATAAGCTTCCTTTGCATTGTCAGTAGCGGAAAATGTGCTTTTATCAGTTTGATTGTTGCTTTTGTTTTCTTTTTTTCTTAATGTGACATATCTCGGTGTCTTTTTTATTGTAGATTTTTTCCAATATATATTTTTTATAGATTGTTTCTAAAATAATTTCAGCATATACCCCAGTACACTGGGGGCATGCTTTGGCAATTATTTTCCCCTGCATGGGTTTACCGGTGTCAGGAAAGAGCGTTGAACTATTGGGCAGAAAAAGGCAGAAGTTTTCAATCAGTTCGGACACTAGTTTCAGTCAACATGCTTTTTTTCAGGATGAAGTGCTCTTACCCTGAACCCAGAAGCTCAGGAGGCCAGGATTTGGGTAAAATTAGGATCTGGACCCCAAGCTAAAAAAATGTATCGTATGCTCATGGCACTGACATGTCAACACTTGATCTTTCATAAGTGAAATAGAGAAGCATTATTTTCAATATCATTAATGTCCGATGTTTTCCGTTTCTCTTCTAGCTGTCCTATTTTGGATTCCTGATTCTCTACTCCTACGTGCTGTTAGTGGACTACGGAACAACACCTTCAGCTTCTGAGTGGATTCTTTTATTGTGGGTCAGCAGTTTCCTGGCTGGAGGCATTTATTCGGTGAATATTGAATAACTTTTGTTGTTTTCGCTGTTGTTGATGTTGTTGTTGTTGTTTTATCTAGAAGCTAACACATTTTTGCCTAGGGGTCGATTGTCATATAGTGGCATAAGTATCAAGTTTTTTCATGGTTATTGTTATTGGCAGTTATAGCAGAGGAGGTCTTAGACCTCCGTGTGTGGAGCTGTGAAACGATCTACCGTTGAACGTGCTCTCACGGCCACCTGTCCAAGGCAATCACCTGTCCAAGGCAATCACCTGTACATACAACCACTTCCCACTTCCCACTTCCCCCTTTGCTTCTTTTAATATCATAATGACCTTGTCCAAGATCTCCACCTGTCTGAGACAACCAAGTTTTTCCTTTACAATGGATAGCCATCTTGGACAATTTCAACTGTATGTAGAACAGTCTTTAACTATGGAATGATAGTATGCTGAATTCAAAGGCAGAAAATCAAAACCATAACTTACCTGTTCAGGTATATCTGATCCATTTAAAAGATACAAGTTTTTTAGGAACAAATTTTGATTCCTTTAGAGTTGGACTTTGAGATTATGAATCTATGGTAATCTTCTTTTGTCTTTCCAGAATATCTTTTTTTTTCGAAGTTGCAGCATTGCATCTAAGGACACTTATCCTTGAGACAAAGGGACTTTTTTTGTCTTCTAAATTCCATCAGCAAAGTCCACATGACAATGTCTTTTATAGTGTGGCCCATATTTGCGGCAAAGCTTACAAAATAAACCCCCCAAAAATGGTTTTCCTCATCATTCCATTCTAGTAATTATGGGAATTGGAAGCTACCCTTTTTTTAAATTCTTTAATTTTTTTTTAGGATTCATATATTTTTTTCTTATCAAAGCAGTACAGAGTAAACTGGTAATACAAGTGTAGTTTTATTCTTACCAATTTCCACTTTCTTTTAAATTAGCTGGAAATGTCTGAAGAATTATGTGTGCATAGTGTCTTTCCAAATTTGTTTATTGTGTGATGTAATAGTTTCTTATATGCATATTATTTGAACCCTCTGCAGCTGATAATGTCCCCCTCACCAACCTTCTGGGGCAAGATCAGGGACTACTTTGGTTTACTGGACAGATTTGATTTGCTCAATAACATCCTGTTTTTCATCGCTTTCATCGTACGATGGTACTATGTGTATGACGGAAAAGTCATCTACTGTTTCAACGCCGTCATCTTTTACCTCCGACTGATGAAAGTCTACACTGCGAACAGGACGTTGGGACCCAAGATTTACATGATAAATCGCATGGTGGGTAAAGTATAAGTTTGTATAGTGGAACAATATTCTAGTTCAGTAATAATTAATAAAGATCATTTCCATGGCGCCACTTCCTGGCATCTCTAAGAACTTCACAATGAAATATAATTTAACACTTTGCAGTCACACAGCCAGCAGTACAAACAGCAGTATAAAATACCCCATCTGGTCACCCAGCCAGGAGAGTGACTGCAACGGACTTTTCGGGCCTGTCGCAGAACTGCGCCAGTTGACTGGAAAGGATCATTTTCACCAGTGCATTATTGCGCCAAGTGACTGTAAAGTGTTAAATTTGACAGCTTACCCAATGACATATTTCATGCATACGATCCCTTTCATTATGCAACAATTGTTTCAAGTACATAATGTGCGCTCATACTCATACTATATCAAATTTGACAAAAGAACACATACACAAAAAGACCATCACTGTGGCTGCTGGTCACATTAAATTGTTTATTGACAGAAGAATCAAAGTAGACAGTAAAATAGAATTTATATAAAAGAGCACATGAAATTAGGTGGTTGTTGTTGTTGTTTTCGATCCAGCAACAGCTGGGCTCTTTTCCTTCTGTCCTGTGCTGTGTAGTGATAAAAAGCGTCTGCTGAAATTAAGTGGTATGATTCTTTTATCTGATATTTTGTCATTAAGTAAACTCCCATTATGCAGGCTATTCAGACATATGCAACTTTTTTTTGTTTTATTATATACTATATTAAACCAGTTGCTTAACTCCCTAGTAGGATGTTTAATGGTATAACAGATATGAATGGTAGTTAGTACCTTTCTGGACACAATTTTAGCAGTCTCGTGCCAGATAGCACCCCACAAAGATCTCCCCCATAAATTTCAGTAACTTACTTTAATTTTAGCTTACCGGATAAATTGAATAATAAACAAGGAAGATGAACGATATAAAAGTTGGGGGTTTTTTTTAAGGTGTGTATAATTTTTCTCTTGCAGTTTGCGGAGCTTACCATGTTCCTCATCGTGCTGATGGTGTTCCTGTTGGCCTACGGTGTGGCAAGCCAAGGTCTGCTGTACAAGCAGCGTCAGCGGGACTGGGTCATCCTAAAGGACGTTCTTTACTTCCCCTACTGGCAGCTCTACGGCGAGATCTTTCTCGAGGAGTTTGAGAGTGAGTGCCATGAAGACAGGATTGTGTTTCCTGAATAATATGCCAGTCATACTGAGCTGTGACTTTGTGACTTGGGATTACTTCCAGTTGAAAATTGTATGATCATGAAAACTGGTAGATATTTATGCCTCCATCAATGTAATGGAGATAGTTTAGCATGTGGGCTACTTTGACCCTGCCTGTCAGGGCCAACTTGGACTGTGTGGCATACTATATTCCAGCAGAAAAATAGAGATACATGTACTTGACTAAATATCTCCCCCACATGGAAGTTGAACTCACATCTGTCATATGTCAGATAAAGAAGTGCTTTTCAATGTACCACAGATGCCAGCTGAGTTTCTCAGTGTTGTACTGCAAGTCCTTTTGATATACAATGAGGGGCTCAGTGAACCCAATGAGCCCTGGTCCCATGAGCCGACCATTATACTTTCCAGTGTATAGCTAACTTCATAGGTCTCCGTACAATTGCATATGTTTATGATCTGGATCAGACTTAGGTTGACAAGCTTCTTTCTGTCTAGTGATTAGGAGCTTTGCTGTCACATGCAGGATACCCAAGTTCATTTTCAGGGTGGGGAGAGTTTTTAATTGAGTATCTAGGTGTTCCTGCTTGGACGTTGTATCCCTTTCAGCCTGTGTTGACCCTGACAGGTAGTGTCAGAAGCCAGTCTCGTAAATTATCTAACTCGTGTCGATGGGAGCATTGAAAAACGTATATTTAGAAGAAGAAAAAAGACTTGAAGTTGTTTTTGGGTGGTATTTTTTTTCAAACAAGTTTGTCAAGATCTTGAATATATTTTGAATACAGTTTGCCATGTGACGAAGTGACTTACATTTTAATTGGGTTCATGGAATTAACTGACATATTTGTCTGAAAGTGATATGCGTTGTTTATTTGGTTTTCCCAGCTGATGAAAACTGTATACAAACACTGACCGCCTCACTGAATGGCACTCTGAGTGATTCGGTCAACACATGTCGGCAGTTCCACTGGCTGGTACCTATACTCCTTGCTGGCTACCTGCTGGTTGGCAATGTACTTCTCATCAACCTCCTCATCGCCATTTTCAGGTGAGTGAAGGGCTGGAGGATGCTGTATGGATTCCCCTCTGTTGTCTTGCTTGTTCATTAACATTGGTTTTCCTGAAGATATTATGGCCCTTCTGTTATTTACTCCTTTTGTTGCTGTCATTTCTCATGTATTTTTTTTATCCAAACACAGATAAGGAATTATATATATATATATATATATATATATCATATATATATATATATATATACCCGTTGCTGTTTCTCTTCTGTCTACTCATGGAGTTTTCTTCATTTGTAATGTCTCATTTTGTAATCTCACTTTCTGTTCCAATTTTGCAGTCACGTCTTTGAAACAGTGGAAAAGAATGCCATTGAGATCTGGAAATTCCAAATGTATTTCCTAGTCATGGAGTTCCAGAACAGTCCACTTCTGTTCCCTCCGTTCAGCATCATTTTTCACTTTGGTTACCTACTCCGCTGGTTGTACAAAACAGTAGTTTGCAGGAAACACACACGGAGTAAGTTTGTCTTCATCATTCTAGAGAGTGAATTCATATTTTTCAATACTGAATGTGTATTAACACTCTTGATTTACTTTGAATTGGGGGGAAATGATACAAAGGCCAATTTTTGATGGTGGGGGGTTTGGTTGTTTTTTTCTTGGAGGAAGGTGGGGGGTGGTGGGTAGGGGTTAAGAGTGTTCTTTTTCTGGAAGATTGCTATGTCATCAATCTGAATGCTTTTAAATTAAACTAATGCCACTTGGAAGTTAGAATTGATGGTGAAACTGAATTACTTTTTACTAGAGACTTTTGGGTTTGTTTTTTGGGGTTTGTGGTATTTTTTTGTAAGGTCTGAAAGGGAAGTTTTTACTCTGGAGACTTACATTTAAGCTTCACTAACTTAACTCTTAACTAGATACATGTCTCAGGTGCAAATTGGGTGTTTTATAGACCTGATCCATGAATAAAATTTAAAAGATAATAGTACCAGTATTGATGATGCTTGTAACGTTTCATTAGTATATATTCAGATGACTCAGTTAAACCATTGCACTTGCTTGTACTTTTGGACTATGAGCTTGTGGTCTCAAATTCCATATTGTGGAAACGTTTCCTTTCCTTCAGGTGCACAGTTTCTAAAACACCATCTGGAGTACCTGGCTTTGTTTGAGAAGGAGATGATGGCCAACCGACTGAGAGCCATAAAGGCCAATGTGATGCAATCCATGGACATGAAGTTCAAACTACTACAAACTAGGTGAATTAACATGTTTAATTGAATTGGGTGGACTGCATTTACTTCTGTAAAGAAAACTTTACAAAGTACATATTTGTGGTATTGTAGTGAAATCAGGTGCTCGTCAAGATAACGAAATTTAAAACCCCGACATTTTTCCATTTGTAGGGTAGTTACCAATTTGGGGGGGGGGTTCAACACCTTTTATGTCCATTCAACAGGCAGAGCAGTTTTCAAACAAATGACCACAACAAAAAGGAGTGATAATATCAACCACATACAAAGGAAGAAACAGACCACGATCTTCCGCCTACGAACAGAACATGTACAGCTCAACTTCCACCTGAACAGAATAAACCCGGAACTTCCCCCAATGTGTCCCTTGTGTGACTATGCATATGAGACTGTGGATCATCACCTGTTCCACTGCACAGCCCTAAATGACATCAGAGCCACCCTTCTCCCTCCGAGACCTAACATTGACAACACCTTCTCTGGAACTTTACAGCAACTGCAGCAAACCTGCACTTATCACTACATGGCATTGGACAGAAGGGCGAGAGCCCAGCTGTTGCTGGATCGATAACAACAACAACAACATGTCCATTCAAAAACACATCTGATCTCTGTGTGGATTTTACTCTTTTTTTTATGTTGATCAAAGGATCACAAAAAAATAAGAATTTTCAGTTTCCAAGGATATCAAGCTTTGGCAGTGAATGAACTTTGGCAGCCATTTTCTCGCTAATTTTGCTTCTAACACCTGGCGACCCCTATCTCATTCAATCACAAATATCTCTACTTCTATTCAAGATACATGAACGTTTTGTTTTTCTTTCACATTAAAAGCAAGATAATAGAACCAGTTTCAAGCTGAAACCAAAAGCTCCTTATGCCCAAAAATTTACGAGCGCCTGATTCCACCGCATTGTGACATATAATAATATGATTTTCAGTATGCATGAGAATATAGATGTCAATACAAATATATCTCAATGTTATGAGCATATAAAGTCATTTCACGCAGCTGATTGTGTAGCATTCGTATGTTTTGATTTTAGCCTTGAAAACTCCACCAAATAACCTGAGTTCAATAACACCCAGTCTGGAATTTGAACCAAGACCATCTGCTCCATAGTTCAACTTGATACCTACTGAGCTAACGGAGCACCCTTGTTCGTTTAGTTGTGCAGAAGGACATTGTTGTCCAACATAAATAAGAACAAAACCAAATCTTTGCAAAAAAATCACAATCAGTGCTGTCATTGTGATGATGTATTTTTCTTTAAGTCTGTGAACAAGCACTTGAATATTTGAAGAACAAAAGTTGCGTAAAGCTCTAAAGCCCTGATGATAAATGAGCAATCTGTTTCTTCTAAAAAAAAAATTTTTCTCTTTTGTTCGTAGAATGCTGTATGTCACATCATACACCACACTATTTAGTTAAATTTGTCACTCTTTTTCTTTAATTTTAGTAAGAGTTTTACCACATCACTGCGCTTGTAAAACAAAATAGGTCATTAAAGTGCTGAAGATTAAAGGTGTGACAAGAGAGTAACAAACAAAAATAAAAAGGAGGGGATATAAGGATGATAGGTGTCTCAAGAGAGTAACAAACACAAGAAAGAAGGAGGGGAGATAAGAATGATAGATGTTGCATTGGAAAGAACGAGCAAACCACACCACCAGAGCACCCGCCAACCAGCCACTACTCTTTCTCTGTATTCATTAATGTTAACCACTGTGCTCACTTTTGCCTCTGCAGGATGGACGACCTGACGAGAGTGATTGAGGACGAGCTCATAGCCGAGCAGTACAACATGATGCCCTCCATGACCTCGGCCAACACTGTCTATGCCGAGTTTGGCCTGGGTGAGACGGAGCCAGAGGAGACGCTGAAGGTCACCAACACAGAGGACCCCATCAAAACAGATGTAATAGTCATAATAATAATCATAATTATCATAATAATAATAATAATAATGATAATATTCACTATCATAATAATAATCATAATTATCTTAATAATAATAATAATAATTATAATATTCATTATCATAATAATAATCATAATCTTCATCATAATAATAATAATAATAATGAAAATATTCACTATAATAATAGTAAGCATAATCATAATCTTCATAATAATAATAATAATACTAATAATAATTATACATAGCTGCCAACCAGAATGTAAAAAATATCATATTTAATACATTTACAAGGATCTGAGTACAGCAGTTCTGACCATGAGCTGCTGGGAGCAGCTTGCTGGAAATGAGGAGTTAATGTCATGTCTCCCATTACTTTTGATATAGATGTTGATACATCTTATGTTATCATTTTATTATTTATAGTTCCTAGTTCATCCTGTGTTGTGACAATTCTTTCTTATCTGTTTAAGACTGATAGATATGGTAGGCCTACCTTCTTTTTTTTTATCACATCGCACTTGAAGTCCCCTCTCTATCATGTACTGAACCATTGTGCTCAACCCCTCTGTTGACGCATCTAGTTTCTCCTATAGTGTTGAATGGGTTGGCTATGTTTCCTGTCTATGTGTCGTGTGCAGCTGAGGATGCGTTTCACGTTTTAGTCTGCTTCTTCACATTTACATTTTGGTGAATGTAGTAGTTTTAAACATCTGTACATTTGTTGTTTTAGTATTGTGTGTTGTGTTCTTAGTCTAAAGATTCCCATCTGTTCTTGCTGGGACATCTCATGATAGTTATTCGGTGTCTGTGGTACATTAAATAGTTTTCTTAATGAGAGTTTTCATTTTAAGATAAGTACCAATTTCTGCCTTTAGTTGAGCTCATGCCTTGTGAAAACATTTGTAACATTGTCCTAAGGCAGGTTAGTCAGATTCTTACTCCAGTGGTGAGATGCCACTTGTTAATACATAATACAGATCGACAATGAAAACCCATAACAAAACTTAAAATCTTCATGTTTTGTTTCATTCTGATGTTTGCTTACAGGGGCTACTGTTAAGTTCCACCTTCAAAAATTCTGTTTTTGATTTTTTTTTTACGTTAAAATTGTTATATTTGCAGGTGGACAGCAAGGAAGAGAGAAGGCACCGCAAGCATAAAAAACACAAGAAGAAGAAAGATAGGGACGTAAGTCCCGCACCAGATCTGTTGACCATACATGAAGAAAAGCACATGAACATCCTAACGCCTGAGGAGGATGTGAAACAGCTTCATGATAAAGTTATTTCTGATGATGAGAATCAGTCTCCAGATGCCTTTGTCACTGAAGCTGACAAACAGCAGAATAAGACCACAACGTCGACGCTCACACTCTCTCGAGAGCCCCGGCAGCGACAGCACCAGCGCCGTCAGGAGACAACACCACAAATGGGAAGTTTTCACAGCGGGGCATTAGCCCTTCCCAGCGATTCGAGGAGCCCTATCATAGCCATTCCACAACAGTTTCGCTTTGCAGCTCCAGAGCAACAGCTTGACTCAGATGAAGAGCCAATACCGCTAGACATCTATTCTCCAAGAGCTTCTAATTTGACTGTGTCCGCACATTCACATATGGGAGATGATGGAAATGTGTCAGATGTGTCTGCACATAGCCAGACATCTATCCGCATTAGTCGTCCCAGGTTAAGGCGCCACCTGTCACGAGGCAGAGATGGAGAAATGAGTCTCCACAGTCGATTTGAGCGGGCCAACAGGAGCAGTCACTTCTCCAGCAAGCTTCTTTAAGCTAAAGAAGCATTCCTTTGAAATTTAGTAAATCAAAGTTGAACATAAATCATGTATCTTACACTTTATTGTTGCAATCAATTGTGAGAACTTTGACAGTTCGCTCATAAAATTGATATATGTGGCATTTAATAGTAGCTTGTAGTAATGTAGCAATTAGTATGTAATGACAAAGATCCACTTGTGAGAGGGGCTGCATCTTTTTTCCCATTAATGTTGCTGTTCGTCTGTTCTGTACTTTACTTTTCATTTAGGCATCATAGGTCAGATAAACTTGTGTCTGCAGCATATTTTGGGGGCTGAAACGTATGTTTCAAAAAGATATGGTATGAGCCTTTGTGTCTGAGCTGTCTTAAAGAACAAAGAGTCAACTGACAGTGGTGCTCCTTTAATGTCGTCAGTACCATCATTTATTATCTTTGTCCCAATTAATTGTCAGAGCTTTTAAAATGGTGGGGAGAGAGGAATGAGATGAGGTGTATGTTTCATGGATTTAGGAAGTTGGGCAGGGGGGGAGGATGGAGAGATATGATTCTTTATCTGTTATTTTTGGTTCTGATTTGGCTTTTCCTCATTTTTGTAGTTTAGTTAAAGTTTATATTATCTATTGGTTACCTTGGTTTTAAAAGTTATGTCGCCTCAAATGTGCCTCAGGTTATATATTCAGGTGTTGCAGTCACAGAATTCCTTTCTATATTCAAAGTAATAGTAGTTTGTCCCGAAAGATTTGCCTAGCATTTCAAAAGGATTCCGTCTTTTGGGAACACACTCTGAGCAAAAATCTTGAACTTTAGTTTCCATTGTTGAACCTTGTTATTGATGGCTATTTGAATCATTTTTTATCCCTTCATAATATAGATGTGATTATTTGTGCGGTAGAACAGGCATGTTTGCAATATGAATTATCTTGCTAATTGTGCTTATGGCAGAATAAGTGGGTCTTTTGTGAAGGGCTTCAGTCGTTAAAATGTGAAGTGTATTGAAAGATGATGCAAAGATAATGTTACCGTTGAGGGTATGAAGCATGTTGATATTGTTGGAAGTAGTTTTTCATTTAAAGATATATTTTTGATCCACATGTTATGAAGTTTCTGGCGTCCCTTTGGTGAATTTTTGTAAGAAAAATGTATGTTCTGCCTTACGTCTGTTCTTATGATATTATTACTTTTTCATGTACAACAGTAAATGGTAAGATGATGGTAAGCCTTTAAAGAATTTGCAAATAGTTGTATAAGACTGTGCAATTCAAAGAAAAATTGCTTTCTTTCATGTTCTGGACTCAAGGACTTTCTCTGTGGTTCTCATGCACTGCTAGTCTTAGAAAGACCATCTTGTCAACTTCTGAATGCCACAAGCAGCATCAGCAAAAATGTGCACAAAATGATTTTTCCCAGCACCTTTTTCTCTTTTCTTTTTTTGTTGTTGTTATTGTTGAATGACTCAAACTTAATGTTTTGTGACCCCTTGTCCTTTTGGGATTGTACTTACATCAGAGTTGTGATATGATGATATTATTATTTCCTGTACCATGACTGTTTTATTGAGCGACAAATTTATCTTTGCTATGTTATTTGATTTCAAATTTATACAAAATATAACATATCATCAGCCAGCTAGCTATTCAGATGTACTAAACCCACAATTTTTTAATTTTTTTTTTAATTGCGAGTTTCTTATTTCTGTGATTTTGACTGCATGAGCTAGGGAAATATTTTTCCGAAACTCAAATTCTAAATGTTGAAAAAAGCAAACAACGGTACACAATGTAAGTACATCCGTAACTGTTAAAAGAATGAAACAATTTTTTCTCTCTCCTGAACAATGTTGCTTCCTGGGCTTAGCACAATTGAACAGCTTGCTGACAATACGTGAGGCATCGTGGTGAAATTAGGCGCTCGTCAAAATTATAATGATATCGATGATACCAGCATTTTTTCGACCATTTTGCAATTTTTTTCGTATTTTTGGTTTTTTGGCTCAATACCTTTTAGCTCCATTTAAAAGTGCATTGCTCTATTCGTTTGTCTAAAAAACGTTGATTAAAGGCACACAAAGTAAATTTTCAGTCTCCAAGGACTCTAAGTTTTGGAAGTCACCAAACTTTGGCAGCCATTTTCTTGCTAATTTTCCAGCAGAAACCAGGCGACCCCCATCTCCATCAATCTCAAATATTTACTGAACAAGCTTTAAGATGGTACTGACAGCTCCACATGCCCAAAATATGATAAGCACCTGATTCCACTGCGTTTTGGCTCATATATAGGCCTACTGTATATATTATTCTGCTTGAGCTATGATATACTTCAAAATGTTTTATGGTTTGGTTTGAATTTGTATTTCTGGTTTGGTTACTAATGCACCTCTTTGTCTTGGTTTTATTTTTCCATGGCCTTTCTTAACATAGTTTGGATTTTTATTAATGTTTTGTTTACACAAGGCATTATTTTTTTAAATCTGCTGTGTTTTTTTTAAACAGTCTTGTTTGGAATTTTGTACTCATTCCTTTACCCTGTGATATTCTGAACCGTCCAGTAATTCGTTGTTTTTGTTGCTCAAAATATATATATGAAAGATATTATCTTTTTGTTGATGTTTTACACCTCTGCTTTCCAAAAGTGGTGTTGATATTTTATATGCACCTCTTAGGATACCAAGTTCTTGCTAAACTTTTTCATCAATTAATGGCAATATCAAGTGCAAAGTTCATGCTTTTTTTAATTTATTCATTTATTTATTTTGATTCCTATTTTTTCTATGATATTCCGTAAATGTCTCTTGACACATAATTTCTGTTCAAGTTATAGTTAGCTTTAAGGTTATCCAAAATGTATATTTTCTGGCTTTGTTTGCTCAAACTTCAGGTTTTTTAAAAATCAGTTGTTATAATCTACTCCAACTTATATACGAGCTTTCAGAATTAAATTCTGAATGAAATTGTTTTGTGCTCGCACACCTATGACAATACACGCCTGAACATATTCTGTTCTTTTGAACAAGAAAAGTACCTGCAAGTATGTTCATTCTCTATTACATTCTAGCTCATAAACACACAGATACACCCACATGTGGGTGGTTGGTGGGTGCTCTGGTGTGGTTTGCTCCTTCTTTCCTATCAAAAACAATCATCCTTCTCTCTCCTCCTCCTTTTTTTTGTGTTTGTTACTCTCTTGTAGCACCTCTAATCTTCGGCACTTATATGACCTTATAGTGTTGCAAGTGCCGTAAAACTCATACTAGAACTAAACACACACATAAGTACTATCACATTATACGAGGCAAAAATTCTCTCTTACTCACACACACACACACACACACACACACACACACACACACATTAGTCATTAGATGCCCTCTTCAGGACACAGGCTCACATGAACACATACCCATACTAACAAATACGCAGGTCCTGACATGCATTCATAAAATTCAGGAATAAGCACTATTACATGCTTGTGCTTACATCGAAGACTAGCCTTGTGATCAGACCGAATGTTTGCACAAGCTCAATCATTTTTATTTTCCAGCCAGCCGCATACCTCATCATAATATTAAGCTGCAAAAATGTTGTTTTTTGGGGTTTTTTAAAAATTGCCTGATATTTCTATGTCCTTGGTCTTCATTGAGATTTTTGTATGTTAATATTGCATTATTACTCAAGGAAGAAAGATCTTCATCTGTCACAATATGAAATGAAATAGTGATTCTGCTGTGAGAAAATTGTGTTTTTTATCTATGATAATAATCACACTATGTATTTTACAATACACAAATATACATTTCTTTGCACTTTAAAATTAAGTTGCCATAATTTCATTATCAAACATTCAGCAATATGAACTACAATGACTCTCATTTTGGGGGATTTGCACTTTAAAAATTCCTATTTTATTTTAGATTTAGGATACGTTGGGTCAAGTCTTTTTGGTTCCTTTGTTGTTGATTTTGTAATGAGACTTTTTGTGTACTTTTACTGATTGGGCTGCGGTTGTTAGGCACTGCTTGAAATATTTTTTGTTTGTCAGAATTTTCAGCAAGCTCTTATTTTTCACTTACAGCATACTGCTTTATTTGCACATTTTTAGAATTATTGTCAGAATGTGTTGTCCATATAGACTGAAGAAAGCTACCACATTCCTGTTTTTAGTGAACATTCCCAATTATTTTATAAAAATGTATTATATGACTATAATTCTGCTGAAAGACACTGGTCTTTAACCTTACAGAGCTAATGCCAATATTCGGTGCTGACTTTCCTTATACTCTTCAGCAAACCAAATGCAGCACTCAGCCTGCAGTGGAGTTAATATAGCAGTCATTTCTTTGTGGGCTCAAAGGGTCAGAATTCAAAGGGCTAAGATTTTTGGACGTATTATTCATTATAACTAAAATATTTTCTGACAGCCAAAAATGCGTGTCATGAAAATTGATATATTAAAGACAATGTATTTTTTTTAAAAGAATTAATTTGATTAAAAAACTTTGCCCAGACTCTTCCCATTTACCAAAGAAAAGCTTGTTCTTTTCGTTTTTGCTTCAGCTGAACTTTACCTGCTATTAGAAGACAATCCACTTCATTTGTGCTGTGTATTAGTTAGAGCTGTCACGTTTTAATGAGAATACTTGAAGAAGCTATCATGCTTTTAAATAACATGCAAAACGTGGATGCAAGATTGACCTTTCCATAGTTTGTATTACATGTAGTGCTCAATGTTACTTTTCGAACTTTGGTATGGTGCAGTCTTATACTCCCTGAACATTCTATTGATATTCTTTAATTGAAATGATTTACAATTACATTGATATTAAACCTATTTACAATTTGTATTACTGTAAACATGTATTTTAAAAATATATTTCTTATAGTTCAATGTTATACCAATATTTTTTACTGTCATTTGATGCAGTGCTGAAGGCTGTTTTTAAAGCAAGGTTGTGGTACTTAATATGTTTAGCATATAGTTGTGATTAAATTTATCCTGATATAATGATGTCCAATAAAAATACTTTTTTGTATTACCCATATTTTGTGTAATTGTTGTTGGGTTTTTTTGTGAGTGTGTAATATCAATAGTAGTAGTAATAATAAGAATAATAGTAAAAGTAATAAAAATAGTAATGATAATAATTCGTCCATCAATGTCTGATTGTGACCAATGCGTTTGCAAAGAAAAAATATTACTTAGGCCAAAAAGAAGAAATAAAGGCTCAGATGACTCGTGGCTTCTGCTATGATCAGTGGGACCAATTCCGGCAGATTTATTTTGATAATTTAACAACTTCATTTTTTAATTCTTGGATTCTCTTTTGGCTTCAATATTTTCAATTCGTGAAGTCACATAAGCCCATCGAGGAATTAAATTGGAAGTTCTTTCAGAGACTTCAGGGCGTCGTTGTAGCACTTTTTGGGGAGGTGCGCCAAATTTATGCTTCCCCGAGCAATAGCTGATCAAACAACTTAGCTCAGACAAAAATACTGTCATTGGGATTCTAAAGTCAGATATTCTTGCGACATAGCCAACCCATCGAAGTTGAGAACTTTTTTAGTCAAGAAAACAAGTTTCTCGGCATTTATCCTTTGGACAAGTTCGGTGTTAATATTCTATCTCTGTCGTTTGATGCCAAGAATTCTCCCGAGGCATATCAAGTGGAAATGGTTGTTTTAAGTTGCTTAACGTGGAGTTTGATATACTGTCCAGGCCTTAATTAGGCCCTAGTATCTCAGTGCAGATAATAATTATGGCGTCTAAGGGTCAAAGGTGGGTGGTCTGCTATCCTGTGACGAAACGCCTTAAGCAGCATTTTGCCTCAGTAGGGCTCGGCGTTGGCGTCGGCGTCAGAGGGGCGGATGCACTGACACTCACACACTCGCTCATTCATTCACTCACTCACCCACTCACTCACTCTCTCGCTCGCTCATTCACTCACTCACTCACTCATTCACTCACTCACTGATCACTCACACAAACTCACTCACTGCCATTCCAACTCTCACACTCACGCTTACACTTACACTCCCACTCCCACTCACACTTACCCACAAAAAAACTAACAATCAACACACATACTCACACACACAGACACACACACACACGAGCGCATTTGTAAAATTATGATGAAACGTGCTTTTGGATAAAGTGCTATGTGCATGATAATGGTGAACACATCGTCAATAAAATGATTCGTCTCATGTCTTCTTAACGTCTTTAATTGTTCAATGATGTAGGTAGTCATAAAAAGGTCAATATGGTCTCTGTGCAGTACTTCTTACAACTGCTGCAGGTGGTTGAACTTACTTTCTTTAATCTTCAGAGGACCATTGTAAGTTGCAGAAATGTGCTATACGTGTTTAAACAATCTGACACCACGATAACGTTCTAATTTACTACAGGAATATAGATCTATTGCATATTATCTAAATTTACGATCCACCAATAACAAAAAAAAAAAAAACAACAAATCAGCACTGTGCCTTGTAATGAAAAAAGAGAGGTGCCTACTTTGACCGCATTTAAATCTTATCTAAAACACCATATTATATTTAAATCCACTTTATTAACTTGTTTGTTTCTTCTTCCAACAGCAAGTTGCTATTAGTGGTGGTTGTGGTAATAGTAGTAGTAGCAGTAGTACATGTAGTAGTAGTAGTAGTCGTAGTAGTCGTAGTCGTAGTAGTAGTAGTAGTTGTTGTTGTTGTTGTTGTTGTTGTTGCTGTCGTTGTTGTTGTTTTTTTGTTGTGTTGTTTGTTGTAGTTTTGTTGCATCGCTATCATAGCCTCTTGATTTTGGGAGCTTGTCCCTCGAGGCACCGTATTCAAGTACACACTCTACCTTCACATCTGAAGAACACTTCAGGCAACGGAAATCTGTAACAACTGGGTCGCCAAGAACATCCGGGTCTCATTCACCTTCAAGGACCACACAAGGCGAAATCCTTGCAGAATAATTATTCGTGGTTTAGTCGATAAATAGCCTCGTAAGGGTTGCCGCTAACTTTGATTTGCATACAAAAAGGAAGAAATATTGAGCAACACTGAATTTACATTTTAGAGGAACTATCTCTCCGACACCAATTTGAAGGTGGAGAATTTAAAAAACTTAAGTTAGAACTACAGTGTTAAAATGCTGTAATTATGACTGTCATCAATATACTCAAATACTTTAATAGAATTTGGCAAACTAGGCCTGTGAAAAACTGTTGCACATATTAAAATCAAAGGGGGGGGGGGGGCAGAGCCGTGTGCTAGATAGGAATTCCAAACAAAATAATGAAGGATTGTGACTTTTACATTATATAGAGATTTACATGTAACTCGTACAGTTTCGAGGATCCAAAGATCCAAATAAAATGGAATCCATTTACAGAAGATTGCAGGGTACCTCAGTCAGATACGCAGGAGAGACATTTTCACTATTTTGCCTGCCATCACAACTAAACGAGAACTACTTCAACATCGCATGCACCAAATTAGCCTGACTCACGCTCACAACCAATGTCTTGAACAGAGTCTGGATCTCCGGGATTAAAGGAGGTGAGGGTCGCATTGTGTAGGAGGAGGAAATAAACTATAATATGTCATAACTTGTTGTATCATGCCATGACTATTACCTAGCTAAACTTTATATATTATGGCTTTTTTATATTAAAAACATGAAAACTATGTAACTTGATTATTACAGTTTATAACTATGAATACTACATCATGTCCATTATGTTCTGGGCCAAAAGCACAAGCAAAGCTCGCCTGAATAGTGAATTTGTAGGTAAGAAACTTCCTTATACTGAAGAAATGGAACCGGTACCGCGATAATAACTACAAATTAGAACACCAGACTGTAACGAGGTTGTTTGTATAATATGCTGCTCAAATCATCTTTCAAAACTTGCACTAAGACATACGTGCTTGGCGTTATCAGCATCGGGCACACTAGTGCGATTTTAAAAACCCTTGACGATGCCACCAGTTTGTCTGGTTCTGATAACGCGAAGCACTCATGTTTTAATGCATGTTTTTCTTTATTTTTAACAAAATTGTCTCCTTTTTTTAGCAAGCCTACTTAACTTTTGCGGTTAATCACACGCTAAAATGTACTAGCTCACACGAGTATTTCCTCTGGTTGACCTTGGGCTGTTTTCAGAGCAGCCACGATTTTATGCATAGTCGAATTCATCGAGAACATTCCCCATTACGAAATTCGATTCTTCATTCACAAAGCCTCATCTTACTGACACTTTGTCCACTCAGCCCTCAGCATTGTACATGTTATAACCTTAAAGCTTCTTTCAACATCTGAAATTAAATTTTACTAGTGGGACCAGCAAATCTAACGTCTTCTCTGAAAGCAGAGCGTTAAACTTAAGAACTGCCCATTCCGGCGATAAAAGTCATGATAATCTTCATCATCGTTAACAACAACATTTGCATCATCCAAACAACCATTTTAGCCACCATTCCGATAATTTTTTCCCAATAAGAACATTGCTACATTCCACGACATAATTTGCGTGTTTGTTGTTTTGTTGTTCATTCAGTCTGGCTTCGTTTTCAAGGAAAAAGACAACCTAAAAGTGCCTCCAAAAGTTAGAATGGTTTCTGTGTGAAATAGTCTTGATCTGTAATAATCAGAATACGAGATTGTAATCAATATTGTTATGATTTCTAATTGTCATGATATAAACTGCATGTAGTTATGAAATATTATAAAAGTCATGATACAGAACTGTTTTGATGCTTGTACCATCGTTTGGATAACATCATCGTCTAGTTGGCTTCTAAGTCACTTCACCGTTTATTTTCTACTGGAAATCATGTTTGATAAAATAAAAATGGAGCTATTTGTCCCTCACTCTCTTGTTTTGGCGTGTAATAATAGATCCCTGACACCGATGGCCAATCATAAAGACCGTACTAATCGAGTATCTCGCCTAACCAATCTTCCTCCTTAACCACCGGCTTATCATCACAACGCCAGGCAGTCTCGAGCATATCTTACAGAGGGAAGGACATGTCTGTCTCCAGGATGTGGCAAGCCGTTTTCGCCCTGTTTCTGTCAGCGTCACTAGCGGGTGAGTGCCTTTAAATGTTTGCCAAGACGCACTCTTATTTTAATAATGAGAATTAAATGCTATGCTGTATTAAGAAAAAACAAAACTGAGAAGTAATGAAAAGTACCCGTAAATGTAAAACAATTCTACGTTAAAGCGACCCGCCCCCCCCCCTTTTTGCCCCGAATTTTCCTAAATCACAAAGTACCTGCCTGAACCTCCTTTTTTTGTGTGTTAATATACACAACAATCTGTGGTAAATCAACATAAGAGGCAGGAAAAAGAATTAAACTCAACCTTTCACACTGAAATCTGGACATCAAATTTGGAAAGCTAGAATGTTGCTAAGGATGTCTAGCTGGTTTAACTAAGTGTAGAGCAGGAAAGAAGAGTAACTATACCCCAAACTTTACCATGATAGGAATAGGTATCATGTGTATAACAAGACAGAGAAGTACCCTAACCCTACAGATATCGTAACCCCAATCTCTATCAGTTAACACGTTATGTTATTACGTAAAACAGTACAGTTCAGCTTGCATTATGCTTGATTCTGCTTTACGGTTCCTTCAGATTTGCTCTTTTCTTACACAGATTCGATGAGTTCGCCTCGGGTTCCTTCAGGCAATGGGGTGAGCTTAGAGGTTACCCCCAACCAGATACACGAAGGATTTACAGATCAACTGACAATCAACTGCACTTTCTCTCATGAACAGGGCTCTATCTTCAGTACAGTCATGTCGCTTATATTGTCAAAGACAGATTCCATTAGCGATTCTACCTACAGGTGCGTTCATTTACGTTTATATATTAGCGCAAGCAAAGTAATTCTGAAGGCCCGATATTTGCGCCACTTTTCAGAAACGAAACAAACACTTTTCAAAGCTCAAACTTTTAACGAAGGTAGCATTCAACATTCCTAAGAGCACGTCGGAGCCCGCTTTTTATTATTTTTAACATAAGAATCTTAGAACATTATGTCTGACGTTTGCCAGTACATCCACAGTGGCGAATATTTCTCCAGCAAAATAGAAGAATTAAAAGAATTAAAGTTTTTTTACATTTTGAATACTTAAAGGCTTCACACTTTCACTTGTGGATGTGCGCAGCTTGCGGGCTTCTCCCTTGATTTCAGCATTTTTTAAAATTCTCTCTCTCTCTCTCTCTCTCTCTCTCTCTCTCTCTCTCTC
>NW_004797349.1:1138583-1140355 GCF_000002075.1 Aplysia californica
AATGTGGCGATCACAGTTTTATTACTTTTGTTCTGAGACCAAAACGGACTGACCACGCCCCTTTCGCAGGGCGCTTTTAAGAAGTAAAGCTCTGTGTTTAACTCTTTTCTTCTCAGACATCCTATAAACTTTGATGGTTTTTTCAGTGAAGTTGCTACTATCACGGCGTTTTCAAACAATAAAGTGAATGAAAAACACACGATGGGAGCGCATGTGACCGGGCTACACAAACCAGATGCTTTTTCCTTCATCGCCTTAGAGGTATCGTATTATCTGTTAATTTGTTCCTATTTGTTTCTGTTTCCGATAGGTCAAGTAGAATATTGGTACAATGTATCATTACCTCAGAATTACAAAGTTCTATCTGCTCAGTACTTACCGTTAAATACATTTGAGGTAAAACAAAATTCAGTTCCACGATATTTCAAACTTTTTCCAATGCAGTTAGTTGAATAGCTTTAAAACGACTCAGAATAATCTTGCGATTTGGATGGAGCAGATAGAGCATTAAAAACATTGATTTCTGACCTCAAGGTCTTAGTAACTCAAAACGGCTAAAAATGTCAAATAGAACTTTGTAATTCTGAAGTAGCGGTATGACACGGGTTAGAGTTCCCTTAATGTTCATACTCTTGTGCTGTGGGGGTAAACATTATAATGCAATACATTGTTCTTTTATGTGGGTGTTTTTACGCCCCCATTGACACACTTTAAATCATGTAGTAAGAGGGCATCGACGCTGCCTGTCAGGGCCGACCAGGGCCGAGAAGGACGCAACATCGTAGATGATACAAAAAGACCGTATGATAAAACATTCCTCTAATCATTCGGGAGTGGAGCTCGAGTCTTTTTTATGCCTAACCATTACACCACAGACGCCGGTAACGTTGCTCTATGACCGTCTAAAAGACCATTTTGATAAGTCACGAATATAGTCAAAAAGGCCAACCATTATAAATTCGAAAACATAATACTGTATAACACGGATAGGTCGAACACAGAAGGCTCGAAATCACGCTTCTGTCGAATTGTGCGTGGGGTCTTGTTTGTTTTTTCTTCTTTATCTTTGTCAGAAAATTACGCGAAGCTCGAACACAAACACGGAATAGTCGAACTAATTGCGCCGCCGTGGAGGTCTAAAGTCAATGTCCTTTGAGATGTACTTGAGACAAAATAGTAATAGTAATAATACTTTTTTTTAATGGAAAAGGGAAATATCAGTAAAATGCCCCCCCCCCCCCTTCCACAGAAACAGCTAGCTGTGCTATTTTTTGGGCACTGCTCGACACGCGTGCCCAGTGACTATCTAGCAGGGCTTGTTCGGAGAAGGCGAGAGGAAGGGTTGTGTGCAGCACACGATCTGTTATTTCGCCCCCTAAGTAGCAATCTTTGTTGCTTCCCTTGATTCTCTGACACAGCAGATGCCATAACACTGTTCACGTATCACTCGAAATACGGATCCCTCGAACTACCGAGGCCGGCCCGGACGAATTCGAACTATCCATCTTATACTATAATTTAAATAAATCCTACAGAGTCGAAACCGACTATATTTCTTTAAGTAAAAATGTGTTACATGTGACGTCATTTTAAAAAACGAACGCTAAACCCAAAAAGGTAATATTATGTTTATTATGTTTACTGCAACATAAGACTTTGAACGTATTATTACACTGTTCAGAACATTGTTTTAAGGGGGGACGATTTATTTAATTACACCTTATCTCTCTCACTCACTCACTCACTCCCTCTCTCTCTCTCTCTCTCTCTCT
>NW_004797349.1:1142486-1160430 GCF_000002075.1 Aplysia californica
TGTGTGTGTGTGTGTGTGTGTGTGTGTGTGTGTGTGTGTGTGTGTGTGTGTTTTCGTCTTGTATGCATACTAGAAAATATTATTTTCTATTGTTTTATAGTTATTCTTCATTTAAGAATTTGCATTTTTTGATTAATTGTGTCAAGCGTCTGAGGCTGAGTTAAAACGGGGTTGTAAACTATTAATAATGGTTTATATAATTTCTTTAAATCACTGAAAAGATTGTATTCATGTTTTATATATTTTTTTTTTTTAAGGAAGTATTTGTATTGTATACATCTAATGTATTGTCTTTTAACTACAATCACATAAATTCTTCAAGAAAATGGAACAGACAATTGAGGTAAGCAATTTTGATTATTCTGTGACTCCCCCCCCCCCCCCCCCCCCAGAATCAGCGTTGACATAGTTCTTCAGAGGGTCAAGGAAATGGACATCAGGATGAACGTAATGGACGTAAAGATGAACGCATTGGACGCAAAGGAGAAAGAAATGGATACAAAGATGAACGCAATGGACGCAAAGGAGAAAGAAATGGACAGCAAACTGAATGACCTAAGAACACGTGTGGATAACTCTAAAGCTGCAATTATTTACAAATCGACGAGCTATGGAGGCAAAAACTATTTACTTTCCAAGCAAATATTAATTAATGTACCGGAAGCAAATCGTCTATGTCGTCTTTATGGCGGATATCTAGTGGAAATCAATGACAGGCACGAGTTCGACTACCTGGTGAATTTCGCCCACTCCCACGTTCCTGGGCGTGAAGGTGTCATCATCGGAGCTACAAACGAAGGCCATGGAAGCAGCTGGACTTTTATTACCTCAGGTGCACACATGTCTACTCTCGTGTGGGAGTCTGGCCAACCGAACGGCGGATCGCAACATTGTTTGTATTTCTGGACAAATCTTAAGCAAATGTTTGACGACCCCTGTCTAAAATATTCCTCAAACTGGCCAGTGCGGTTTCTATGCGAAGTTCCTAATTGATTGTTAATGCCTTGGACAAGGCAATATGAACGAAAATAAAGCTTATTTGTTTCACACTAATTTTTGTAGCGTTTGTAGACTAATTTATCTAACGTCCCTGTCTTAGTTTAACAGCACAATTAGTGCTGCCAGGTAAATTTTACAGGAACGACAAAAAAAAAACCCCATATGTTTTTATTGTTCAATGCTCTTCTGGAAGTGTGATGTTTGTGTCAGGACGAAGTTTTAGTATCATTTAAAAAAGCGTTTACCGTTGCACTGTAAGACAATGTTTACATTGTTTAATGGGAGCCTTGAACGGCAAGATGACTGAATTTTTGTCGAGCACCTGGGTGGCTTGATTACTGATGGAGCTTGTGTGGTTCGACTCTGTACACGGCAAGCCTCGAGCGGTCAGCTTTCGGGGCTAATGTGAATAGATAACAATTATTATGTGGTTAACCCATCAGCCACTAGCTGACCGTTTCATTAAGTGTAAAGCTTGAGCTCATTGTCTAAGCCTGGTATCTTAAGAAGTTTTTATGGTACAGGAACAAGCATTTGGAGATGAGAATGGGAATTTCGATTGAACTGTAAAGACACATAATGCTTATAACAATAATATTATGTTGTAGTTCTATATGAAACGTTATGCACAGAAGGATGCATAAAGTATATAAGATAAGACAAGGAAGAATAAGTAATGGATATAGGAATGGAGAGAGAAAGAGAAACAGATAGAGAGAGAGGGAGAGAGAGAGAGAGAGAGAGAGAGAGAGAGAGAGAGAGAGAGAGAGAGAGATTTTGTCATCATTATTTCAGAATGTTCTCTCTCCCTCTCTCTTTTCTGTCTATCTCTCTCTCTCTCATATATATGCTATCCAAACACGCCTCCATTTCTTCAACAATTTATAACCTATCCATCCATCTATCTATGAGCCTCTGCACACGTATTCATTTCGGCTTTTCACACTGTGATAAACGCACACAATAAAACTAAGAAGTGAAAACACCAATATTAACAATAACAAAAGAATCAAGTTTAACCTCGCTCAAATAAGCAAAAAACGATGATATCGGTAACCACAAAAATTACAAAATCATATCGTAAACTCACAAGTTAACAAAGATTCTTATAAAATCTCACTTATTTCAGGAATCCTACAGCATAATTGTTTCTTCCAAAACGTATGGAAATCAAAGAATCATGGAACACATTGTATCGAGGAAAATGGAGATTGAATAAACGCGTTGACTGTATTATTATTATTATTTTTAAAACAACCCAACAACGTTAAATTGAGATTGATGGTAATTTAGTGTTCATAATTACCGATTTGATGTTGTCGGGACAGATTAACTGATGGAAGCTTCAGTGCCCTCTGCAAAAAGGCCCCTTCGTAGTTGTATCAAATTTGACAAAAATTTTTAAAAACTTTGATCAGTACGCGGTATTATTGTACACAAAACCTCTCCACAACTCTCTCTCTCTCTCTCTCTCTCTCTCTCTCTCTCTCTCTCTCTCTCTCTCTCTCTCTCTCTCTCTCTCTCTCTCTCTCTCTCTCTCTCTCTCTCTCCACTCTTTTTCTCTCTCTCCACAACACAGTAATTTCCTCAAGTACACTCTTCAGCTTCTGAAAATCGCCACTGCCCTAGTAAAATGTCACATCTCATTTTTGGTACCTTTTTGATAAATGGGGGAAAACTAACTTGTGACACTTTACAATTTTATCAGTAATAGTTTTGTCATAATTTTTCTTGTGAGTTGAGCCAAAATACACTGGCCTAATTATTGAGAAGTGTTATTATACATGCTAGATTTCTTAATAGATTTTAATCTCATTCTTAAAACTCTTCGATACTTTCAAAGTTATTAGCCATTATTAAAGGTAGGGCTTTTGCTGGGATCCATTCTTCCAGGGTTCATCGCTTCAGTGATGTTCAAGTGCGGTCAAAAATTCCTGGCGCAACTTATTGTCAAATATCTCCTTAATTATCGAACATAAACTTTCCAGCTTTTGCATGGTGACTTGTATCAATTATTATTTGTCCTAACAGATCAATATTTTTGTAAATACCTTTTAGCTGTATTCTAGAAAATTCCTTAACAATTAATACTAATTTATAAATCCTATTGGGTGGTTTCTTCTGATTTTAAAAGATTTACAGCTGGGACGATATTGCTTTTAAAAGCAAGTCCGTCCTTTTTTTCTCTAATCACTAGATTATCTTTATTGAACGCATGTTTTGAGAACTTTTCTTTTTTTTTAAAGTGTTCACTATAAAATTAATTTCTTGTAACTAGTTTTGCCACTAAAAAGTACCATTGGTGACCTTTTCCATATGCGTATACAAAATGTGTATGAGAAGCGGGAAGTGCTGTGAACAGTGAAAGAGATTTGTAGTATTTTATATAAATACCGTCGATACCGTTATATTAAAGTGTTTTGCGATCTCACAGCTTTTCGAGAAAACAGTTTAAAGATCTACTACAATTTTAGTAGATTTTAAAGTCTTGCGGGCAATCCGGAAGACTACGCAAGTATTATGATGGCTTTAATAACATCACTTATATTGTCAAGGATTGATTATTGCAATTCCTTACTGGCTGGTGTACCTGATGAACAGTTACAACAACTACAAAGAGTACAAAATATTGCTGCCAAAATAATTATAAAAAACTAAAGCATGATCAAGTGACTCCTATTTTAAAAGCATTACACTGGCTCCCAGTGAAAGAGCGTATCATATATAAAATCTGTTTAACTTGCTACAAGTGCTTAAATGATTTATCACCGGACTATCTAAAACAGCTTTTAACACCCTATGTGCCTCCTAGAACGCTCAGACCATCAAGTGACAAAACAACCCTTGTTAAACCTAAAATAAAATACAAATCATATGGCCAACGCTCTTTTTCATATTTTGCCCCACTTGTTTGGAATAGGCTTCCAAAAACTATCAGAGAAGTAGAAAATCTAGAAATTTTTAAGAAGAAACTAAAAGCGTTTCTATTTTCATCATATTTCGATTAGACAGAATCCATCCAAGCTGTAGATCGTTGTGAGTTTGTATGTGCGTATGTGCATATGTACGTATGTGTGTATGTGTGTATGTATGTGTGTGTGTGGTGCGTGCGTTGGTGAATATGTGTTTGCACGAGTATGTAACACTATGTACCTTTAAAATTGATTTGTAAATCCATAATATGTATCATGTTAAGCGCATAGAGCATTGCATAAGTGGATATGAGCTATATAAATGCAATCCATTATTATTATTGTTTTACATTCGAAGGCAATCCAAACTATGTCCAACATTGATCACAGCCATTTAACACGAACAAAGGATGATAAACGAAATCAAGTACTCACATGCCTACTTAATCTAGGATCGAAATTACGGCCGGATTAAATTTGAGACAAAGTTAGCTTGCAATGATCTATAAATGACCTATAGACAGGTTGGGTGAAGCCATTCGAAAGGCTGAAAATAGAGAAGAATGAAGTGAATGTCCGATCACCCTTGGTGCCCCAATGGCCACCTAAGACGAAGAGATAAGTAAGTAAATAAGTAAGTAAGTAAGTAAGATCTATAAAGTAGTTTTTAATAGCCTTGTAGACCTCGGAAATGAGAAGTATAAGGCTTACGTTCGATCTTCGTGTCGTAAGAGGTGACTTCAGACTCCAAGGTGTGGTTCCCGACCTCAGTCACTTCGTCCTGCAGGTTGGAGGTTGAGCTTAGGGGTAGCTTCCCTAGCTTGTTAAAACAATCAATTGTTTTTTGTTGTTGTTTTTGTTGTTGTTGTTGTTGTTGTTGTTGTTGTTTTTTGGGGGGTGGGTTTTTTTCAGCGGGCGGTATCTTACTATTTACTGCCTCAAACAGAAAAACGTAGACCAAGGAAGTGGTAGACGTGAGGATGTGAGGAAGTTTTGTCCTTATGATAGTCCTCAAGCCTCACAAAGTGGAAGTTCTCCCGGGGGAACACAGCTAGCCACTCTCTGACGTACATGTGTTACAGGGACACCGCCGGCCGCCCATGACCCTGCTTGTGGGATGGGGAGGGGAAGGAGAGAGGGGAGGAGGAAGGGAAGGAGAAAGAAATCACAGGTCCACGCTCCCATCGAAATAATTTCAAAATAACTCAAAAAGTATCAACCTCAATTTGACATAGGTCTTTTAAAGACAAATCAAAAACTGAAAGAACGTTTCTCCATTGATGTAAGAAATAAATTTCAAGTCTTGGAAAACATTACTAAATCGGAAGAACTATGGAGGAAAGAGAAAGACTCAATAATGGTAGCTGTGGAAGAAAATATCCCCCCGAAAGCTTAAAAAGCGAATAAAAAATGGATGACCCAGGACATATTAAAACTAAAGGAAGAGAGAAGAAAGGCATAATCAAATGTGGAAAAGTACACCATCTTAAACAGTGAAATAAAGAAAAAATGCAACAAAGCAAAAGAAACATGTATAAATGATCAGCGTCAACAAATAGAGAAGAACCAAAACAAGGACAGAAAATACATGCATTCCAAAATCAAAGAAGTAAGTGGGATAAAAGGATGCTCATATACAGGATGAATAAGATCAAAGGGAGGGGATATTTTAATGGACAACGGGGATGTCTAAAACAGATGGTCAGAATACATAGAAGAACTTTTCAAAGATAATAGAGGAGAAAACCGGTAATAATATATTAAAGAATGGAATAAATGGACCACCAATACTGAAAGCAGAAGTGCAAGCTGCCATTAAGAAAATGAAACAAGGAAAAGCCACTGGGCCAGATAATATTCCAGTTGAAGTGATTGTCGCACTTGAAGAACTAGGCACTGAAATAACCACAAAGTTCCTAAATGCTATTTATGACAGCGGTGAGAACCCAGAAGATATGATGAAGTCAGTTTTTATAGCTTTACCTAAAACACCAGGTGCCACTGAGTGTGATATGCATAGAACAATTAGCCTTATGAGTCATTTTTACAAAAATATTGCTACGAGTAATAATGGGAAGATTGAGAAAAAGTGTAAGACCAGAGCTATCTAAAACGCAATTCGGCTTTGTTCCTGACAAGGGCACCAGAAATGCTATATTCACCTTAACAATGTTAATGGAAAGATGTATTGAAGCACAGAAAGATCTGCATTTATGCCTCATAGATTATTCAAAGGCGTTTGATAAAGTTAGACATGCTGAGCTATTTAAGATACTGGAAAAGCTAGACATTCATGGAAAAGATCTAAGAATTATCAGAAATTTGTACTTGGACCAAAACGCTGCAGTACAAATTAATGGAGAATACAGTGAATATAAGCAGATCAGGTGAGGAGTGAGGCAAGGATGTGTTATGTCACCAGACCTTTTTAACATGTACAGTGAAACAATCCTTAGAAACAAAGAAGAATGTCCAGGCCTCAAAGCAAATGGAGAAAATATTAATAGCATCAGGTATGCAGATGACACAGTTTAAATAGCAGGATCTGAAAATGACCTTCGATTGCTTCTAGATACTGTTGTAACAGAAAGTGAACGTAAAGGATTATTGTTGAATGTAAAGAAAACAGAATGCATGGTAATATTTTTTAAAAGCAGCAATCCCTAGTTGTAATCTCATTAGCAAAGGTGAAAAGATCAAACAAGTCCAACAGTTTAAATATCTAGGATATATGATAACATCTGACGCCAAATGTTCCTCAGAAATAAAAAGGAGAACTACAATGGCTAAGGCTGGTTTCAACAAAATGAGCCCAATCCTGAAAAATAGAAACATCTCAATGAACACCAATATTGAAAGTCCTGAAATGTTATGTTTGGTCAACCCTTCTATATGACTGTGAATGCTGGACAATCACTAAAGACAGTGAAAATAAAATAGAAGCAACAGAAATGTGGTTTCTTAGGAGACTGCTAAGAGTATCGTGGAAGGAAAAGAAATCAAATGAGGTAGTGCTTGATGACGCCCACGTGCGACGCTCAATGTTAAAAACAATCAGTAAACGACAATTGCAGTTTTTGGGACACCTGAATAGCCATAAGGGGTCTTGAACATCGAGCTCTCACTGGCAAAATTGAAGGCAAGCAAGGCAGGGGAAGGCCCAGAAAAACATACTTAGGGACCTAAACAAAAGGGTAACATGGAAAGACCAGGGAAACGTAGCTTTTTTTTTTGAGCATCCGAGCAAAGGAATGAATGGAAAACCATGATCGCCGATGTCTGTCACAGATCTGGCACTGGATGATGATGATACCTCGTACAGTTTCGAGGATCCAAAGATCCAAATAAAATGGAATCCATTTACAGAAGATTGCAGGGTACCTCAGTCAGATAAGCAGGAGAGACATTTTCACTATTTTGCCTGCCATCACAGCTAAATGAGAACTACTTCAACATAGCATGCAACAAATTAGCTTGACTCACACTCACAACCAATGTCTTGAACAGAATCTGGATCTCCGGGATTGAAGGAGGTGAGGGTCGCATTGTGTAGGAGGAGGAAATAAACTATAATATGTCATAACTTGTTGTATCATGCCATGACTATTACCTAGCTTAACATTAGATATTATGGCTGTTTTCTATTAAAAACATGAAAACTATGTAACTTGAGTATTACAGTTTATAACTATGAATGCTTCATTATATCCATTATGTACTGGGCCAAAACCATAAACAAAGCTCGCCTGAATAGTGAATGGGTAGGAAAGAAACTTTCTTAAACTGAAAAAATGGAACCGGTACCGCGATAATAACTGCAAATTAGAACACCAGACTGCAACAAGGTTGTTTGTATAATATGCTGCTCAAATCATCTTTCAAAATTTGCACTAAGACATAAGCCCCATTTAAACGTACAGTTCGCTGATCGACAAACTGACAGTTTAACCGACGGACGCTCAATCTGGGTCATAGGTAAGCTGACAGTTTGTCGACGAGAGAAGTTCCGTTTAGACGTACGTACAGTTTTTAAACCGTCCTTGGACTGTTGTAGTTAGATCTAGGTCACAAACGTCAACAATGGCTGAAGCAAGCTACCTGGATGATTTGGCAGCTTTTCTTGTTCTCAAATCCAAAAAGAAATCTAGAATAAGAGGACCATCTGGGCTAAAGAATGGCTGTTAAAAAGAGGTACCTACACACACAAATATTATATTTACATAATACTGGCAACGTTCGATATTGTTCGATGAACTGTAGAACAGATTATTTTTTCATTCGCCCCCCCCCCCCCCAAATTACTTTTCGCCGGATTTGGTCCCAAGAGTAGATGTAGGGGGGTTTCAGGGGGGCAGCTAGAAATCTAATAAGAATGTGGAGGGGGTTCAAAGGGAGGGGGGGCACTTTACCATAGTTTGATGCAGGGGCGAAGGCTGACTTGTTTGACAGGGTAATCAAAGTGAAACGGGACCAGATATAGATCTATATGGCCTGTAGATATCACATAAGAATCTTACTCGAGGCGGCGACTCTGCCTGAGTTGTAAATGAAAACAAATCCGGAATTCATATATTGTATGTTCAACCGCCAAAATAATCGGGAAAGTATCTTATTAAATATCAGCTCCAACTAAAATTAAATTAACTTTAGATGTGAATACATACACACAAAGCAAAGAAGCAGAGATGTCAGTACTAGATCTATATGTTATAGATCTACCAGAGAGTCTAACTCTTTGGTAGAACATGACAATTATCATTTTTTTAAATTTCACATTTGGCTGTTTTTGTTAGCCTTTCGCGGCCAGGAGCTGGTGTCATAATCGAGGTCACGATCTGATTATAGGACAGTAAAAAGTCGAGGAAAAAAAACAAGCACATGCAGCAGTAAAGAGATTGTTAGGAGTTAGTTCCCCTCACATTTGTGAGGTAGACTCGACCAGTGTTCGTTAGCTTACTTAATCAGGGCTTGTGATTGATTTTAACTGTGGCCCCAAAGGGGTGAACAGGGTATATGTGGCAATGAAACAGCCATGACTGCTATGCACATGTTCCCTCAACTGTATTGGTAGACTCTTTCAGCCTCACTTTAAGCTTACTTAATCAAAGCTTGCGACTGATTATGGAGTGGCCCGAGAGGGGTGAGGAGGCTATTTCTGTGGCCGTGAAACCGTTTTGAATGTTAGGCATGCTCATTGTGGATTACGAACCTCTTTTTACTTTTAATTTAAGAGGTTTACGTTTAAGGATGAATTTGACAGCGACAATGTTTCAAAATTAGGAAGGGATGTTTCAAAATTAGGAAGGGAAGCAGTGATTATTTGATTATATAGACGCTTCGCCCCTGGTTTGATGTTTTGCAGTTAGGTTGGATATCTCTCGCTCGCCGTGCATCAAACATAACCTTCTGATCTAGATCTCTAGGTCCAAATAAGCGGGGTGGGAACTAGTTTCCTTGTTATTCCACACGGACATTGTACTTGTACTAGAACTAGGCTAGAAGACCCGTGCAATAGTAAAACTGGTAGCGTGCAGACAAAAATAAATAAATAAACAGCACTGTCTATATGAAACAAAGGTGTGTAGCCTTCAGCTGACTCCAACACGAACATTGTACAACCCCGCACGAATTTTTACTAATTTTGTGTCGCTGATCACGAAAATCTTATAATTTTTTTCATTTGACAAATATCTGGGAAATTTTTAGAATGCACTTTCAACTCCGCCTGGGGCAACATCAAAGAAGCCGCTCCCTCGTCGTCACTCCTTCAGTTCTCCGGCCGGCAAATATCTGGCGTCGCCAGATATCTGGTGGTTGGACGGAGAATCCTTCGATATCGAGCGGATTTCTCGTTTCACGCTCACTTTCCACATGAAATTGACAGAATACCGGCCATCCTCTCGATATCCTACAGTTTGTCGATCAGCGAACTGCACGTCTAAATGGGGCTATAAGTGCTTGGCGTTATCAGCATCGGTCACACTAGTGCGATTTAAAAAACCCTTGAACATGCCACCAGTTGGAAGCACTATAGGCCAGTAGAAATTGACATGAAAATGGTGTGAACCGGCTGAACCCGGACATGAGAGCGGAGACAAAAAAGTAGAGACGCATCACACCTCGATTTAGGCGAGATTGGGGTAAGGCATCCGGTGAAAGTTTCACGACATACAACTAATAGTGTGTTCCTCACAACCGAGGAATCACCTTATTGTTTTCATAGTAAATTACGCAAGAAGGTTTGTCTGAATGGGTTTTAAACACCATTTCTATATCTTTACCGTCAAGTCATACCAACATCCACACATGAATGATGGAGTCAGAACATTTGAGTAATTCTAGTCAATATTTTGATTAAAATTTCAAAACATACCTTACAGCATGTTTCCTCTCGGCCAGTATAATTATTGACCTGTCTTAATCACGTCCCCACTCCTTATTCCTGGCCTGCATCTCGTTGCATTAGTGCGCACAATACACCAAATCGTTTCTCTTCTTCTTCTTCTTCTTCTTCTTCTTCTTCTTCTTCTTCTTCTTCTTCTTCTTCTTCTTCTTCTTCTTCTTCTTCTTCTTCTTCTTCTTCTTCTTCTTCTTCTTCTTCTTCTTCTTCTTCTTCTTCTGCTGCTGCTGCTGCTGCTGCTGCTGCTGCTGCTGCTGCTGCTGCTACTTCTGCTGCTGCTAATGTCAACGACAAGCCTCATTATCTGGTGTATGATGGCATCCACATGCTTCATCGTCTATACTGAATAAAGGTTGGAACAGTGGACACATTGTGTCAGCTATTCGGCAACTGTTTGCTCCAAAACAGGACACCAGATATTCGACTTTGTACCGTCTTTGACAGTTATGAAACGATAAGTACCAAAGCACCAGAGCAAAAGAGAAGGAAGACTGCGTACACAACACATTCAGTCCTTGATCTTCATCACAGCACAAATCTGTCGACTGACAAAGATTCGTTCCGTACCAATCTTCAGAATAAGCAAGTATTGGTGCGATTCTTAGGGTCGTCATTAGAAGAAGAGAACATAATGTGTTGCTCATGCCAAAGAAGAAGGGAATGCGGACACACCCATTGTGAGAAAAGTATTACAGTTTGCAGATGAAGGTTTACCCGTGGTTGTCTTGGCTAATGATACAGATAAAACTGGTGATGCTTCTGCATCATGTGAGCAAGGATGTGAAAGTCTACATAACTGAAGCCAAGTAACGTCCAAATAATTTATATTCAAGCAGCTAAAATGACCATAAGTGAGAATATGTGCTGCTGTATCCCGGTTGCGCATGCCGTGTCAGGATGAGACACAAAGTCTGCTGTCTTCGGCATGGGTAAGCTTAAGGCTTTCAAGCTGTAGCAAAAGTCAGAGAATTGGCAATAGAAGATCACTATTTTTGGTCAAACAGATGCCAATGTAAAGGACATTACTGACATAGGAGTCAGGTTCTTGTCATTCCTCTACTGCAGTGGACCGCAAAACCTGAGCCTTACTGTCACTTACTGATCTTTGATATCAACAGTTCATCTCCCCAAAGTACATGCCACTTGAACGGATGGCTCCAACAGAGGGATCTGCACAATCCTACGCCCTTAGAGTACATCGCCAGGTTAATAAATGGCTTAATCTGCCCACTGTCTTTGATTTTTTTTATTTATTACGACTTTACTGTGAGTCACAACATTGTGAGTCCAGTGATAACTGACAATGCTCCGACCCCAGATGAACTGCTACGTGAAATCCGCTGTTCGTTTAAGAGCAGCACTCCACTATGCAAATCCTGTACATGCTGCAAGAACAGCATCCCTTGTAGTATACATTTTCATTGTAGAGGACAGTATGAAAATGCTTCAGAAACGGACACAATTTAAATTGGGCATAGGGAAAGAACCGCCGAGCGCAGTATCTTCTAGTTTACACATTGAGTACCTGGCCCACGACGCGGATTGGGTGGAAGGGGTCCGGCTCCCTACAAATCATTGCAAACAGACTTCTTCTTAAGAACTAGGCCGTAACAAGGGTGGGAAGGACTCTATAGCTCTTCAGAGCCACCACTCTAGAAGAAGGAAACTCATACACAGTACAAGTTATAGACTTATGACCATAACTCAAACAATCGGGTAGAAATGGGAGGGGGAGGGGGGTTCAAAATGTGAAATCACAAAAGGTCTTATTTCGCCCTAATTTTACTATTTTTACTTATCTTCCCATGTTTACTAACGAATTTTCTTGAAGCTTGGCATACAAAAGCCGAGCTGCATGCTATGCACGAACATGGATTTATCTTTGATATGACCACACCATATCTTTTTGTTTTAAAACGTATAATATTATTATCTCAATCATGTGTTTACCGCCAATAGGTAACGTAAATGTAAGTTAATTGTATAAATAACATAAATTCTGTGTAGTTCTTGTTGAAACATTGAATTTGATACCAAACACGGCTATATTTGAGCTATTTTTAAAGAGAACTTGACAATGATCTTGACCTTTTATAATCTTTAAATGCTAATTAAGTGATGACTATTGGGTCAATTTTAAAAATAAAAGTATTTTTGTGTTTCATTTGTTTATCTCTTTCATTCTGAACAAATAGTGACAACTTATAACGAATTCGATAATTGACTTTTATTACTTTTATTAGGTTAAAATTAAGCCAGTTCCCCATAGGTGATTTTTGTTGAATTTTTTTTTCGGTAGTACTTAACAGTTCAAAAATTTGCTCGTTATCTTTCATGTACGGGTTCGATGTCAATTTTTACTGGCCTATTAGTTTGTCTGGTTCTGATAACGCGAAGCACTCATGTTTTAATGCTTGTTTTTCTTTATTAAAAAATTTTTTTTTGAGCAAGCCTACTTAACTTTTGCGGTTAATCACACGCTAAAATGTACTAGCTCACCCGAGTATTTCCTCTGGTTGACCTTGGGTTGTTTTCAGAGCAGCCACGATTTTATGCATAGTCGAATTCATCGAGAACATTCCCCATTACGAAATTCGATTCTTCATTCACAAAGCCTCTTCTTACTAACACTTTGTCCACTCAGCCCTCAGCATTGTACATGTTATAACTTTAAAGCTCCTTTCAACATCTGAAATCAAATTTTACTAGTGGGACCAGCAAATCTAACGTCTTCTATAAAAGTCATGATAATCTTCATCATCGCTAACAACAACATTTGCATCCATATTGTTAGTATAATCCAAGCAACCATTTTAGCCACAATTCCGATCATTGTTTCCCAAGATGAACCTCGCTACATTCCACGACACAATTTGCGCGTTTGTTGTGGGGGTTTTTTAGGTGAAAAGGGGGGAGGGGGGGTAGGCTATCACAATTATTGTGCTCAGTTTCGTAAATTTGAGTTCTTGCGAAGAACATCTGATAGTCGAAAGAAAAACGCCGTAATAAAAAAAAAGAGTGCAAAACGGGCCATTTACAACACAATCCTGCATAACATCAGCTGAACTCTTTCTGATAGCTACAAGTTTATAAACCTTTCAAAAAGCTTATAGTTACTACGGTAGGCCATCCAGGCATAATCTGCTATTTTTGTTGCAGCGTAATTCCCAAGAATTCTTGTGAAAATGTTTGAGAAAAAGACGTTGTTGGATCGTACCCTTTTAAAAACTGCAATCTCTAGGGGGATTTTTAAACTTCTTTTAGTTATTTTGTTCTCTTGAAGCCGTATATCGGCAAGGCTGCACACTTATCTTTTAGTGGAAGGAATTCATTTCGAATCCTCATTTCAATCAAATTAATATTTTTCTTTACATTAAGTCCGGCTTCGTTTTCAAGGAAAAAGACAATACAAAAGTGTCTCACTAAGTTAGAATGGTTTCTTTTGGTTCAGTAATAATGGTCATGATGTGTAATAGTCATGATCTGTAATAATCAGAATACGAGATTGTAATTATCATTGTTATAATCTCTAATGGTCATGATATAAAATATATATATAGTTATGAAATATTATGAAAGTCACGATACAGCTATTTGTCCCTCAATCTCTTGTTTTGGACTGAGTAATAATAGATCCCTGGCACCGATGGCCTATCAGAAAGACCGTACTAATCGAGTATCTCGTTTAACCAATCTTCCTCCTTTACCACCGGTATAAAAATCACAACGCCAGGCAGTCTCGAGCATATCTTGATGAGGGAAGGTCATGTCTGTCTCCAGGATGTGGCTTGCTGTTTTTGCCCTGTTTCTGTCAGCGTCTGTAGCTGGTGAGTGCCTTTGTTTCTAAACCGTTTGCTCGTCAAGACGCACTCTTATTCTAATAATGATAAATAAATGTGCTGTTTTAAGAAAAATCAAACCTGAGAAGTAATGTAAAGTACCTGTAAATATAAAACAATTCTACGTGAAAGCCCCCCCCCCCACCCCGTTCAACCCAATCTTCCTAACTCACTAGCCTACCGGGCTGAACCTCATTTTTTTTCTCTGTTAATATACACAACAATCTGTGGTAGATCCATATAAGAGGCAGCAAAAAGAATTATACTTTTGTCAGCATGACCCTCAACGGTTCACACTGAAATTTGGACATCAGATTTGAAAGGCTAGAATGTTGTTAAGGATGTCTAGCTGGTTTGACTGGGTGTAGGAAAGAAGAGTAACAACCCAAAACGTTACCATAAAAAGACAGGGAAGTACCCTAACCCTACAGATATCGTAACCCCCATCTCTATCAGTTTACACGTTATGCTATTACGTACAACAGTACAGTTCAGCTTGCATTGTGCTTGATTCTGCTTTACGGTTCCTTCAGATTTGCTCTTTTCTTACACAGATTCGATGAGTTCGCCTCGGGTTCATTCAGGCAATGGGGTGAGCTTAGAAGTTACCCCCAACCAGATACACGAAGGATTTACAGATCAACTGACAATCAACTGCACATTCTCTCATGAACAGGGCTCTCTCTTCAGTACAGTCGTGTCGCTTATTCTGTCAAAGACAGATTCCATTAGCAATTCTACCTACAGGTGCGTTCATTTACGTTTATATATCAGCGCAAGCGTTTTAATAATGTGTTATCTAGCCTATCTTACGAGGCAATTCTGGAGGCCCGATCTTTGCGTCAGTTTTCAGAAACGAAACAAACACTTTTCAAAGCTCAAACTTTAAACAAAGTTAGCCTTCAACATTCCTAAGAGCACGTCTGAGCCCGATTTTCATTATTTTTAACATAAGATATTTAGAAAATTATGTCTGACGTTGACCAGTACATCCATAGTGGCGAACATTTCTCCAGCAAAATAGAAGAATTTAATGAATTAAAGTTTTCCGCATTCTGAATATTTAAAGGCTTCACACTTCCACTTGTGGATGTGCGCAGCTTGCGGGCTTTTCTCTTGGTTTCAGCATTTTTTTTATTCCTGAAGTCTCTCTCTCTCTCTCTCTCTCTCTCTCTCTCTCTCTCTCTCTCTCTCTCTCTCTCTCTCTCTCTCTCTCTCTCTCTCTCTCTCTGTATATATATATATATATATATATATATATATATATATATATATATATATATATATATATATATATATATATATATATATATATGTCCGGAATCTCGCCGAGGAGCAAAAAGATCGCTTGTTTCATAAAATAAGGTGTCAAGACATAAATGTAATATAAAGGGCAATTGCTAGGTCATCCTTGGACACATTTTTTTAAAACCTCTGACATGTGAAATTCAACAGAGGGGACATCAAATGTTACAATACGAAAAAGAAAATCAGTTGAGCTGTTAGGGAAATATCGATGGGATTTTTGTGTTTAGTCTCAGCCAAAATTGAGTAAAATGCAAAACTTTGCAACTTAAGAAAAAATTCAACCATTACCCTAATGTGCTTTTTGAATAATATGTTCCTGATGTTGACCATTTAATCCATCTCCAGAAAAGCTCGAAAGCGCCGCTGGGAATTTTGTATAACTCTGTGGTATGATTCTTTGTCGATTCTTTGGACCTCCTGTTCTACACTGAGTTTTAACTTTTTGGTTATTTGTAGGTTGTTTCTAGTGTTTTTTAAACAAATGAAATAATCGAAGCGATTTCAAGTCGGAGGAAAACGATCACCATTCATATAAAAGCTTTTGGCTTACAAGGCGTTCTCCAAACTATTATGGAAACAGGCTCCCTCATCAGCATAACCACTTCCCTCTCCCCCCCCCTCTCTCTCTCTCTCTCTCTCTCTCTCTCTCTCTCTCTCTCTCTCTCTCTCTCAAATTCGCCAGAACTTTCTCAGTACAATAATGTATCCATTAATTAATGTGGCGATCACAGTTTTATTACCTTTGTTCTGAGACCAAAACGGACTGATCACGCCCCTTTCGCAGGGCGATTTTATGAAGTAAATGTCTGCGTTTTACTCTTTTTATCCAGACACCTGGTAAACCGTGATGTTTTTTTTTTCAGTGAAGTTGCTACTATCACGGCGTTTTCAAACAATAAAGTGAATGAAAAACACACGATGGGAGCGCATGTGACCGGACTACACAAACCAGATGCTTTTTCCTTCATCGCCTTAGAGGTATCGTATTATCTGTTAATTTGTTCCTATTTGTTTGTTTCCGATAGGTCAAGTAGAATATAGGTACAATGTATCATTACCTCAGAATTACAAAGTTCTATATGCTCAGTACCTACCGTTAAATACATTTGAGGGGAAAAAATAAATTTGAGTTCCACGATATTTTGAACGCAATTAGTTGAATATCTTTATAACGACTCAAAATAATCTTGCGATTTTGAAGGAGCAGAAAGAGCATTTGATTTCTGACCTCACGGTCTTAGTAACTCAAAACGGCTAAAAATGTCAAATAGAACTTTGTAATTCTGAGGTAGTGGTATGACACGGGTTAGAGTTCCCTTAGTGTTCATACTCTTGTGCTGTGGGGGTAAACATTATATTGCAATACACTGTACTTTTTATGTGGGTGTTTTTACGCCCCCATTGACACAATTTAAATCCTGTAGTAAGAGGGCATCGACCCTGCCTGTTTGGGCCGACCAGGGCCGAGAAGGATGCAATACCGCAGAAGATACAAGAAGACCGTATTGAAAAACACTCCTCTAATCATTCGGGAGTGGAGCTTGGGTCTTTTTTATGCCTAACTGTTACACCGCAGACACCGGTAACGTTGATCTATGACCATCTAAATGACTGTTTTGATAAGTCGCGATATAGTAAAAAAGGCCAACCATTATAAAGGTGAAAAAGTACAGTACAACACGGATAGGTCGAACACAGAAGACTGGAAATTACGCATCTGCCGAGCTGTGCCTGCGGTCCCGTTAGTTTTTTTCTTTTTTATCTTTGTTAGAAAATTACGGGAAGCTCGAACACAAACACGGAATAGTCGAACTAATTACGCCGCCGTAGAGGTCTAAAGTCAATGTTCTTTGAGGTGTACTTGAGACAAAATTAATAGTAATAGTAATAATACTTTTTTTTAACGGAAAAGAGAAATATCAGTAAAATACCAACCCCCCCCCCCCCTTTCCACACAAACAGCTAGAGCTGTGCTATTTTTAGCGCACTGCTCGACACTGTGCCCATTGATTATCTAGCAAGGCTTGTGTGGAGCAGGTGAGAGGAAGGGTTGTGCAGCACACGATCTGTTATTTCGCCCCTTAAGTAACAATCTTTGTTGCTTCCATAGATTCTCTGACACAGCAGATGCCATAACACTGTTCATGTATCCCTTGAAATACGGATCCCTCGAACTATCGAGGCCGGTCGGACGAATTTGAACTGTCCATGTTATACTATAATTTAAATAAATCCTACAGGGTCGAAACCGACAATATTTCTTTAAGTAAAAATGTGCTACATGTGACATCATTTTTAAAAAGGAACGCTTGACCAAAAAAGGTAATTTTATGTTTATGTTTACTGCAACATAAGACTTTTAACGTATAATTACACTGTTCAGAACATTGATTTAAATTAAGGGGACGACTTGTTTAATTATACCCTCTCTCTATTTTCTCTCTCACAGACTATTTCTCTCTCTCTCTCTCTCTCTCTCTCTCTCT
>NW_004797349.1:1161552-1165798 GCF_000002075.1 Aplysia californica
GTGTGTGTGTGTGTGTGTGTGTGTGTGTGTGTGTGTGTGTGTGTGTGTGTGCATTTGTGTGTAGAGCTCTGTTTGTGTACTGATTGATTGATTGTTGTTGTTGTTGGTCACACCTCCCCGCGTAATCAAACTTAGAGCGGCAAGTCGTGGGCAGAGAACAAAGAGAGAGAGAGACCCGCTGTCCCTCTGTGTGTTGCCGCGTGTCCACTCGTGTGCTCCTTTGTGCGCTGTCGTGTGTCCCTTCCTCCGTGTGGTCAGTCGTGATATGGATATTGGTAGGGTAAGTTGATATTTTCTTGCTCCGGTGGGATGTGTTGCGTTGCGTTGCGTTGTGATTGATGTGTTGTAGCAGTGATTTGTTATTGATGACGATGTGATTGGAATACTAATAGTGATGTGATATCGATTGTGTTGTGTCGGTGACATAATATGACTTTTAGAGCACAGTTTGGAGTATCATTAAGTTCCTTTCAGAATACGGATTATGTATCTAGCTGAACACTAGCTGTTAACGATCATTCTTCGCTTATGTCGTGCATGTGACTGCTAGTCTCTTATTGAGTTTGTTTTAGGTAAGTAGTTTACGGCGCTCGCTGTTTGTGAGTGCAAGTGTACAATTATATCATTATGTTTATGTGTAGAGGAGAGGATGTGTGACAGTGTGTTTGTGTGTGTGTGTGTGTGTGTGTGTGTGTGCGTGCGTGTGTGTGTATGTATGCACTTTTGAGTGTGTGTGTGTGTGTGTGTGTGTGTGTGTGTGTGTGTGTGTGTGTGTGTGTGTGTGTGTGTGTGTTTTCGTCTTGTATGCGTACTAGAAAATATTATTTCCTATTGATTTATAGTTATTCTTCATTTAAGAATTTGCACTTTTGGATTAATTGTGTCAAGTGTCTGAGGCTGAGTTAGAACAGGGTTGTAAACTATTGATAATGGTTTATGTAATTTCTTTAAATCACTGAAAAGATTGTATTCATGTTTTATATATATTTTTTTTTTAAGGAAGTATTTGTATTGTATACATCTAATGTATTGTCTTTTAACTACAATCACATAAATTATTCAAGAAAATGGAACAGACAATTGAGGTAAGCAATTTTGATTATTCTGTGACTTTTCCCCCCAGAGTCAGCGAAGACATAATTGTTCAGAGGGTCAAGGAGATGGACACCAGGATGAACGCAATGGACGTAAAGATGAACGCATTGGACGCAAAGGAGAAAGAATTGGACAGCAAACTGAATTACCTAAGAACCCGTGTGGATAACTCTAAAGCTGCAATCATTTACAAATCGACGAGCTATGGAGGCAAAAACTATTTACTTTCCAAGCAAATATTAATTAATGTACCGGAAGCAAATCGTCTGTGTCGCCTTTATGGCGGATATCTAGTGGAAATCAATGACAGGCACGAGTTCGACTACCTGGTGAATTTCACCCACTCCCACGTTCCTGGGCGTGAAGGTGTCATCATCGGAGCTACAAACGAAGGCCATGGAAGCAGCTGGACTTTTATTACCTCAGGTGCACACATGTCTACTCTCGTGTGGCAGCCTGGCCGACCCAGCGGCAGATCGCAACATTGTTTGTACTTCTGGACAAACCTTAAGGAAATGTTTGACGACTTCTGTCTAAAATATTCCTCAACCTGGCCAGTGCGGTTTCTATGCGAAGTTCCTAATTGATTTTTAATGCCTTGGACAAGGCAATATGAACGAAAATAAAGCTTATTTGTTTCACACTAATTTTTGTAGCGTTTGTAGACTAATAATGTATCTAACGTCCCTGTCTTAGTTTAACAGCACAAGTGCTGCCAGGTAAATTTTACAGGAACAACCAAAAAAAAAACACATGTGTTTTTATTGTTCAATGCTCTTCTGGAAGTGTGATGTTTGTGTCAGGACGAAGTTTTAGTATCATTGAAAAGAGCGTTTACCGTTGCACTGTCAGACAATGTTTACATTGTTTAATGGGGGTCTGATTTTCTGTCGAGCGTGGCTTGATCACTGATGGAGCATGTGTGTGTGCTTCCACTCTGTACACGGCAAACCTCCAGCGGTCAGCTGTCGGGGCTAATGTGAATAGATAACAATTATTATGTGGTTAAACCCATCAGCCATTAGCTGATCATTTCCTTAAGTGTAAAGCTTGAGGTCATTGTCTAAGCCTGGTATCTTAAGAAGTTTTCAGGGTACGGGAACAAGCTTTTGGAGACGAGAATGGGAAGTTCGATTGAACTGTAAAGGCACATAATGCTTATAACAATAACATTATGTTGTAGTTCTACATGAAATGTTGTGCACAGAAGGATGCATATAGTATATGTGAGGCAGTGTGGTGGAATCAGGCTCTCGTCAAAATAATCAAAATGAAAAAAAATTTGCTTTTTTTCGCAGGTTTGCGAATTTTTATCAAATCTTTGTTTTTTGGGTCAACACTTTTCAAGTCAATTAAAGAAGTAATTTCTGTGTGGAATGTTCTTAAAAACGTTGAATAAAGGCACAAAAAATGTAAATTGTTAGTTACCGCGGACTCTTAAGCTAAAGAAATAACTAATCTTTGGCGGCCATTTCCTCTCTAATTTTGCTTTTGAAAACAAGTAACCCCCATCTCCTTCTTTTGCAAATATCTCGACTTGTATTCAAGGTAAATGGATATTTTTTTCATCGAAATAAAGACAAATGAACAAGCTTTAAGATGATACCAGTAACTCTACATGCCCAAAAGTTGGCGAGAGCCTGATTCCTCCACGCCGCCTCACATATAAGATAAGACAAGGAAGAATAAGTAATTGATATATGAATGGAGAGGGAAAGAGAAAGAAAAAGTGAAAGGGAGAGGGGGGGGGAGAGAGAGAGAGAGAGAGAGAGAGAGAGAGAGAGAGAGAGAGAGAGAGAGAGAGAGAGACATTCTCTCATCATTATTTCAGAACGTTCTCTCTCTCTCTCTCTCTCTCTCTCTCTCTCTCTCTCTCTCTCTCTCTCTCTCTCTCTCTGTCTCTCTCTCTGTCCCTCTCTCTCTCCCCCTCTCTTTGTCTCTCTCTCTCTCTCTTTCTCTCTCTCTCTCTGTATGTATATATATACATATATATATATATATATATATATCATATGCTATCCAAACACGTCTCCATTTCTTCAACAATTTATAACCTATCCATCCATCTATCTATGAGCCTCTGCACAAGTATTCATTTCTGCCTTTCACACTGTGATAAACGCACACAATAAGACTAAGAAGTGAAAACACCAATATCATCAATAAAAAAAAGAATCAAGTTTAACCTAGCTCAAATAAACAAAAAACGATGACATCGGTAACCACAAAAATTACAAAATAATATTGTAAACTCACAAGTTAACAAAGATTCTTTAAAAACCTCACTCATTGCAGGAATCCTAAAGCATAATTGTTTCGTCCAAAACAGATAGAAATTAAAGAATCATGGAACACATGATATTGAGGAAAATGGAGATTGAATAAACGCGTTTAATGTATTATTCAGTGGCGAAGCGTCTATATAATCAAATAATCACTGCTTCCCTTCCTAATTTTGAAACATTGACGCTGTCAAATTCACCCATAAACGTAAACCTCATAATTTAAATGTAAAAAGACGTTCATAATCAACAATGAACAGTATGCCTAACATTCAAAACGGTTTCACGGCCACAGAAATAGCCTGCTCACCCCTTTCGGGCCACTCCATAAGCAGTCGCAACCTTTGATTAAGTAAGCTTAAAATGAGGCTGGAAGAGTCTACCAATAGATTTGAAGGGAACATGTGCATAGCAGTCAAAACTGTTTCATTGCCACATATACCCTGTTCACCCCTTTGGGGCCACAGTTATAAGCAATCATAAGCCCTGATTATGTAAGCTTACAAACACTGGTCGAGTCTACCTCACAAATGTGAGGGGAACTAACTCCTAATAATCTCTTGACTGCTGCAAGTGCTTGGTTTTTTTTCTCGACTTTTTACCGTCCTATAATCAGATCATGACCTCGATTATGACACCAGCTCCTGGCTGCGAAAGGCTAGACAAAAACAGCAAAATGTGAAATTTTAAAAATGATAATTGTCATGTTCTACCAAAGAGTTAGACTCACTGGTAGATCTATAACATATAGATCTAGTACTGACATCTCTGCTTCTTTGTTTGTGTTTGTGTATTCACATCAAAAGTTAAATTTAATTTTAATTTTAGTTGGAATTGATATTTATTAATAAGATGCTTTCCCGATTTAT
>NW_004797349.1:1166923-1169690 GCF_000002075.1 Aplysia californica
ACAGGCTTAGACAATGAGCTCAAACTCGCCCTCACGGAAATGATCAGCTAGTGGCTGATGGGTTTATCCACATAATAATTGTTATCTATTCACATTAGCCCCGACCAGCTGACCGCTGGAGGTTTGCCGTGTACAGAGTGGAAGCACACACACATGCTCCATCAGTGATCAAGCCACGCTCGACAGAAAATCAGACCCCCATTAAACAATGTAAACATTGTCTGACAGTGCAACGGTAAACGCTCTTTTCAATGATACTAAAACTTCGTCCTGACACAAACATCCCACTTCCAGAAGAGCATTGAACAATAAAAACACATGTGTTTTTTTTTTGGTTGTTCCTGTAAAATTTACCTGGCAGCACTAATTGTGGGGGGGGGGGGGGGCAGTGAGAGGTTACAGTCTGAAAGACCAGTGTGGCAAAGTAAGTAATATAATTATTCTGTCTGTCTGTCTGTCTGTCTGTCTGTCTGTCTGTCTGTCTGTCTGTCTGCAGGAATGTATGTATGTATGTATGTATGTATGTATGTATGTATGTATGTATGTATGTATGTATGTATGTATGTATGTATGTATGTATGTACGTATGTTTGTTTGTCTGTCTGTCTGTCTGTCTGTCAGTCTGCTTTCTTTCCGACAACTGCTTCTTCCTCTAGCCTCGTGTAAAATGTATGCTGTAAACATGAGTCTCCCACACTGAAGTAAAAGACAAACAAAAATCTGTAAGCTCCTCATCGTTACGGCCATACATTTGTTGTACTATAGCACACACTGTCTTTGCTCTCAATAAAAACATCGTTGCGAGGTATGGGTTACCTTGGACAATGCCATTACGCCCAAAAAGACAGAAAGAACACATGTTTTGCTATTCATGCAGTCGCGGCACGGCAACTCTACCCCCCACCCCCACCCCAAAAAGCGCTTTGTTCCCTTTCATTTGACTCAAACAAAGTTAAATGCAAAGACGTTATGGGTGGTTCTATTTATAACCTTTTTGGTTAAATTAATTAGTGAACCAGAAGAACGCCAGAGTATACAGTCCTTAGACTTGCACGAATATTTTAATTTCCTAGACTGTGCACTCTTACCTAATTCCCGTTTACCATGATGGAGCGTACCGTTTGACTTTGTCTAGAACCAGCTAGGGGACAAGAAGGGAAAGGTTGCGCTCAAAATCGGCTATATCGAGACTGGTGTTTTGCCCTTCATTTGCGCACCCATGGCGCGATCCTGCGCAGCAAAGCTTTTAAAAGGCACCTGAGAACGGCGGCCATGACAGTGCCGGATTTAGGATATCATAATATTCCAAATCTATCGCACGGTCTAGGATATTTTTATAATACAATTCTGCAGTTTGGCCTCAGTTGTGGAAGTACGGAAAGTTGGGGGTGGTCGGGGAGAGTATTCCACACACACAAAAATAAATGAAGTAAAAAAAAAGGTTGTTTGAAAGGAGGCGTGCTCGAGCTTTGGCTTATGGGAATATTATTTTTTGTTGATGTTGTTGTTGTTGTTGTTTTGGGTTTGATTTTGGTTGGGGGTTTTTTGGTGGAGGGGGGGGGGGGGGTTCAGCGGGCGGTATCGTTCTATTTACTGCCTCAAACAGAAGAACTCACGTAGACCAAGGAAATGGTAGACGTCCCGGATGTGAGAAGTAATGTCCTTGTGATAGTCCTCAAGCCTCACAAAGTGGAAGTTCTCCCGGGGGAACACAGCTAGCCACTCTCTGATGTATACGTGGTACAGGGACACCGCCGGCCGCCCATGACCCTGCTTGTGGGATGGGGAGGGGGAGGAGGAAGGGGAGGAGGAAGGGGAGGAGGAAGGGAAGGAGAAAGAAATCACAGGTCCACGCTCCCATCGAAATAATTTAGAACATTAAGGAGGCGCGTTGCTTCGACTCTGCTTTTCAGAGCCAACGATACTCATAAAGACGTCTACATAAAAGAAAATCAAACTCAGTTTCTTTTAAACATCAGCCAGATCAACTGTCTCGCTAAGCCCCCCAAATAAACCCCCCAAAAAAACCCTCATTTTCCTCCTTCCCCCGTGATGTGAAATCAAGGTCATCATCTTGAGCCAATACATTAAAAAGAGACATATAACAGTAAAACATTAGTTTCATTTACCTTAAGCAAGGCAATGGTCAAATTTCCAGTACCTTTAGACAAGATGTGTTCTGCATAAACTAAAAAAACAAATATGTAACCGCAAACAGCAATATCACCAGTACCACGACGACCAGCAACAAAAACAGAAACAACAATAACAGCAACAACATGAACACCCTCATTACCGCCACCATCACGACTTACATGGGATAGCATCTTAAAAGCACAGGTCTTGAGTGACCGGTGACGGCAATAATACCACCAACAACAGTAACTACAACAATAACAACAACAAAATATGGAACAGCAACAACAAAAAAACAACAACAACAACAACAACAACAACAACAACAACAACAACAACAACAACAACAACAACAACAACAACCACTACCACTACCAAGACAACTTACATGAGAAAGCATCTCAAAAGCACAGGTCTTGAGTGAGTGGTGAATACAACAGTCTTGGAAAGTCTGTAGAAACCCCTCCACCGAATCGTGGAAGTCAGCCAGACTCAAGTTGGCATTGAAATAGGCGTAGTTTGAGAACGCCCTGGGAAGGGGGGGTGATAGTAAACACATTGCTTTTTATTGAGAGTGATAGATAGATAGATAGATAGATAGATAGATAGATAGATAGATAGATAGATAGAT
>NW_004797349.1:1170605-1172146 GCF_000002075.1 Aplysia californica
AAATAAATAAATAAATAAGAGAAAACCCGAACTGACCTTTCCACTGGTTCCCTGAGGATCATGATGAACCTGGTGTTTGGGTTCATCCTAGCGACCAAGGCCGGGGCCATCGTGAAGTACTCCAAGTGGTCAGTGCAGTTGTCCTGGGCCTGGATGCTTGTCCAGTGGCAGTTGTCCCAGGCAGTGGAGGCGCTGGAGTCGACTGGGGACAGATGGGCCAGAATGCTTTCTATATTTTACTTTAGTTTCAGTAAATGTTTTACGGCACTTGGAACAGAAATAGGTCGTGTAAGTGCCGATGACAATGAGGTGTTACTACTGAGTAACAGATAAAACGATAAATAAATAGAGCTGGATTAGAACGATACATGTTTGGGAGGAACGCAGTGGCGAACCACACCAGAGTTCCCACTAGACACCCACGTTCATGTGCGCTTGAAAGTTATCAATTATTTGATTAAATAGTTATTTATTTGTTTATATTTCCCTTATTGTCGTTAAAAAGTATGAAGCATCAAGCACTTTAAGCTGTTTGTTGCATTTCAATCGTATATTCTATAACTACTTTTTCATTCACACAATTTTATTGATACAAGGGGTAGTCAAAAGTAATGCAAGTTGTTCGCTATTTTTCACAGTATCGCTTCAAATTTGATTAAATTCAGCTCACAAGTACTTGCACATGTATTTTTGAACTCAAACTGTTAAAATTAAATTGAAGTTTCTTCGATTTTTGCCTGAATGACGTCACATCAAAATGGCTGCCTCCTTGGAGGTGTGTCAGGGGCAAAAAACTGTGATTGAACTTCTTGTTTTAGAAGTAGAATCCACCGGTAACATCCGAAAGAGACTTCAAAATGTTTACAAAGACCAAGCTGTAGATTTTGGAAATGTACTCGTATATAGGCGGGCCAGACATTTGAGCAATGAACCGGAGGAAGAGAGAGAAGTGTCCATATGCTTGTCTGTCTGCATCGTCTCGAAACATCAGCCGGAAAAGTCAGTTTTGGGACGTTCATTGCGCGTTTCTCACTTTTTTTTTTACCACGAGGAACGACGGTCAATTCTGATGCATACTTCGAAACACTGGAAAGACTAAAAGCGAGAATTTGACCATTCAGACCAAATTTAGACATAGAAAGAGTGTTTCCTTTTCACCATGATGATGCCCACCTACCTGCATATGAATGCCAGAACAAAGGAGACAATCACCCCGTTTGGGTGAAAAACAATGCCACATCCAACCTAATCTCCTGATTGGGAACCTTCAAACTTTCATCTTTTCTGTCCTAGAAAAGAACAATTGAAAAGTGAACACTATGGCAACGATGGAGAAATCAAGACTGCTGTACCCCAAAGACCAACCTGCTCAGTTTTACGAAGCTAGCAATATGTGGACTTAGTAACTTGTGGACAGTGGCTATTGAACACAATGGGGACTATGTTGAGAAGTATAAATCAAATCCCTTCATTTTGAGGTATGATAGTTGCCAGTACGTTCTTTTTTCTTTAAGTTATAAAAGAACTTGCATTACATTTTG
>NW_004797349.1:1172924-1179349 GCF_000002075.1 Aplysia californica
AGATAGATAGATAGATAGATAGATAGATAGATAGATAGATAGATAGATAGATAGATAGATAGATAGATAACAAATGAATATCACAAACTCTTTCATTTATACTCACTGGCAATCATGGGGTATTTGTACTGCTCTCTCGGTTCCCATAATAACTTTTCACCACTTTTTGACTGTTGATCGTTTAGTTTGTTCCCACCTGAGGACTCAAATAAAGGCATGCTGACCAAGAAATAAATGTTGTTAACTGTAAGTATTCTTTACATAACATACGTGGATCTATAAAAGATGATTGTAAAAGGTTGATGCCATTATGTTTTCGGGTTTTATTGTTTTTATTCGTGTAAGTTTAAGTAAGAGATTTGTAGAACTTATAACACAAATATGTGATTCAAGTGCCCGAAGATTAGACGTGTCACTAGACAGTAACATACAATGTAGGGGAGCATACACATATTTATATATACACGAGAAAATATGTTTGTATGTGTGTGTGTGTATGTGTGTGTGTGTGTGTGTGTGTGTGCGCGCGCGCGCGTGTGTGTGTGTGTGTGTGTGTGTGTGTGTGTGTGCCCGCATTTTGTATTTTTATTGTGATTGCAGGAGCCTTTCACCAAGCCATTGATACGTACAAAATACAAACATATTTTTGCATTGTGCATGCCGCATACCAAACTGTAAGCTTACCGGGCCAAGCTCTTCTGTCCCTTTGGAGGATGTCAAGGGCGACCGCCTTGTAATATTCGTCAGCGTAAGTCAGGATCTCACAGCTTGTTCTTGCTGCCAGAAAGATACGCCTCTGTTTAATATTGATTATCTTGTGGAGGAGGAGGAGGAGAAGGAGAAGGGGAATATGAGGGGGAGGAAAAGGAGGAAGACAAGAATATGAGGAGGAGGAGAATATGAGAAAAATAGTTGATGAAAATAAGAGGAAGGGGATAATATGGATATAAAAGGGGCGGAGAAAAGAAGCGAATATGAAGGAGTGGGAGAATAAAGGGAACGGACGAGGAAAGGGGTAAAGGAAGAAGAGCTGAAATTAAGAGGAGGAAGGGGTGGAGGAAGAAGAATTTGAATTTGGGAGAAAGGGAGGAGGACGGGAGTAGACCTGAGGGAAAGTACAAATTTAATTAAATGAAAATGGGGTGGGCGAATAAAGAGAAGACATGAGAGAGGTAAATATGTGGAGGAACACACCCAACTACACACTTGCCGGAATCCATCTCTAGTTGCCGTTGTAAAGTACTTACTAACAGCCTGTGAGTTAGAACTGACATAGTCGGTATATTAGAACTGACAAAGTCGGTATATCAGAACTGACGCTGTTGTTAGATTAGACCTGAAACAAAGTCGGTATATCAGAACTGACGCTGTTGTTAGATTAGACCTGAAACAAAGTCGGTATATCAGAACTGACGTTGTCGTTATATCAGAACTGTAACAAAGTTAATCTATCAAAACTGACACAGTCGGTACATTAGAACTGACACAGTCAGTAAAACATCTGAACTGACCTAATTCTTCACTGCCTGGGGCACATGCTCTGTCTTTATAGATATTCCTGGTAATGAAATGTGGCTCCTTTCTCGACAAATTGCTGACCAGTGGGTGGGCTATGATCTTTGAGTGGAGGTCCGTGGTGCCACACTTAGGAAAGCCTGAAAGACGACAAAAATACTTATTTTCATTCATAATTTGGTATTATGATGTGTAGGATCGTTCACCATGGAGAACAAATTTAACTCAATTCTAGAGTATTTTATAACCATTCATAGCGATTTAAATTTACAAATGTATAAATTCTTAAGCTCAGCACCAAGGAAATCCGGCCCCATCATGCTCGTGGGAGTTATTATTGGTTGCTACTTTCATCTAAATTCTGAATTCTGAAGAGTGTGATTTTCTTCGCAAATTAATACAAAGATATCATCTATTCTTCCAGGGTTGTGTATTGTGTAATAATGATCATAATAGATATACAAAGCACCATGGTGAAATCAGACTTTCGTCAAAATAATGACATCGAAGAAACTGACACATTTTTCTGCCCGTTAGTCAACTTTTATCTATTTTTTTCATAACATGTCCATAAAAAACCCACATAACTGAGTATTTTACTGTAAAACGTCGATCAAAGGCACGGAAAATGTAAATTAAATTTGCAGCTGTTAAGGGCACCTCAGCTTTGGAAGACACCAAACTTTGTCCCCCATTTTCTCCATCTTTCTCTGACATGAGACAACCCCCACTTCTCCATGGCAAATATCTCAACTTCTGTTCAATGTCGATGATTTTTTAAAACTAAAAATCAAAAACCAAAAAAAATATAAAAATTTAATCTGATACCAATAACTTTATTTATCCAAAATTTGACGACCACCTGATTACACCTCGTTGTAGAATGCCGCGTGTAAGTATATACCGAGAGAGAGAGGGGGGGGGAGACAGAGACAGAGACAGAGACAGAGACAGAGACAGAGACAGAGACAGAGACAGAGACAGAGACAGAGACAGAGACAGAGACAGAGATGATGATGGCGATGATGACAATGAGGAGGAGGAGGAGGAGGAGAAGGAGGAGGAGGAGGATATTTAATTAGTTTTATAGTTATCTTCCTAAAGCATGCCCTCTGACGTATTTCTGCGTAACTATAGAACTCATCATTTGACTCAGTTTTTACCAAATGAAGGGCAAGGGCGAGGATTGGGGGCAAGAAGGTTAGAGACCGGTCCCACGGACATTCGACTATAGTGGGAATGAAGATTTACTTTACATTGGGTTACATTGAAATGGCAGCCAAGTTGTTTTGTTTGCTTGCTTGTTTGTTTTCTTTATTGTTGTTGTTTTGTGGTTTGGTTTTGTTGTTTGTTTTTTTTTGTTTTTTTTAATTTATTTATTTATTTATTTATTTTTTATTTATTTTTTTTGGGGGGGGGGCAGAGTTGAAGAGCGCGCAGCAGTGAAAGTGCACCAACTTTCGTTTCCTCAGAAAAACTTATCCTCAAACATCTCTTCAACGGGTGAAACAATATCAGCCTTACTTTGCCCACCAGTTTGTACCAATGTATCTCAAATTCGACATATTTTCTCACGACAGCTGAGGCTGAATTAAAAATGTTGGAGTCAATTAGTATACCCCCGATCAAAACGCGAAGTTGTATTACAATCCAAAATATAATAAAGATAACTAAACAGAACAGCCGTCTCCTCGCCAGCTAGAAATACGCAAAGCACACGGACACAAAGGCAAGATAAAACATAGGCAGATAGGCATGCAGAGACTCAGACACAAAGACACACAAATACCCAAACAGAGCAACCGTCTCCGGTCTCCTCTTCAGCAAGAAACACATAAGGCAAACGGACACGCAGGCACAACTGAGCAAACGTTTCCTTACCAGCTAGAAACATGTTAGACACACGGACACACAAGTAACCAAAGAGAGCAACCGTCTCCTCACCAGCTAGAAACACGTAAGGCACACACAGCAACGTTCCATTAGCTCCCCTCTGACGCCAGCACGGGTTCTTGAACTCGGGCAGATATGGAGGCGTCACCTGGCGGTTGACGTTCAAGCCTCAGTAAACGAGATGGTATTACAGTCAAAATAGTTCAAAACAGTCACCCGTTGTCGGAGAATAAAATCAGTTGTCCTTGACTGCAGGTGGTCGTCTCATACAGTGTCATTGTATTTCTAAAAATAGGTGGGAAATGGGAAGTGGTCGTTTGTACATTTACTGTCTTGGACAAGTGACCATTAGAGCAGGTTCGACTGGATATCATGTTTAAATCTAACCGTATATCCGTCTAATTATTAGCTCAACCAATTTTCTCGTCTCATACAGTATTATGTAATTCACAATCCTAGCTAAAATTGCTGACACTGTAATGAAATACAATAAAACACCCCACACGCAAAAAGAACTAAAGAATTCTGGTAAATAATAATAAATAGTTCGTCTAATTACGTTTTTCCCACTTTTCTAAAAATTGTGTTTACGCACATACACAGTTAGTGCTGGACATCGACCATATCTAAATATCAACTTCGGGCTAAGGTTTATTGCTAAAACAGTAAAGTAATGTATTCAAATCATGCATTGGTAAATATTAACCCAAGTGAAATCCCCTGTCGGAGCCGCCAGTCTGTCCTCATCATAGACTTGTATTATCTAGACGGTACACTCTGACGTATTTCTAAAGATATTTATATAGGTACAGGTTGTTAAAAGAAAATAGAGGACCCAGTTAAAAAGCAATAACTCAATAATTTTTGCATCAAAATCAACAAAATTTTGCATAAATAAAATTTACAGAAGAAGACGTCATTTTTTATACGTTGTCGTTGTTGTTGTGGTTGTTGTTGTTGTTGTTGTTGTTGTTGCTGTTGTTGTTCTCGATCCTGCAATAACTTGGTTCACGCTTTTCTGTTCAATGCCACGTAATGATAAGTGCAGGTTTGATACAGTTGCTGTAATGTTCCTCAGATTGTCTTGCCAATGTTCGGTCTTGGAAGGATAAGCGTAGCTCTGCGGCTATTTAGGGTTGTGAAGTGGAACAGATGATGACCAATGATCCATATGCGTAGTCACACAAAGCACAAATTCAGGGGACTTCTGGTTTTATTCTGTTTTAGCGGAAGTGAATCAGTACATCATTGCCGTCAAGCACATACCTTTTAAGCGAAACAATTTTCAAACTTTACTATTTTGGCTTGTATTATAAGACACCAACTGGGCCCTCTCCTGAAACATCCCAATATCCCCATGAGCACCAAGGCGAAGCTCATCAACGCCATTTTCCTTCCAACGCTCACATATCAGTGCCAGACATGGACTCTAACAAAAGCCCTAGAGAGGAAACTGGTCACATGCGAGATGAAATGCTTAAGAAGAGCGGTCAACAAAACAAGAAGAGACAAAATTTAAAATGATGTCATAAAGGACACCGTGGGAGGAACACCAGTCCTACCACACATTGAAAAACAAAAGGTCAAGTGGTTCGGACACCTCAGGCGGATGCCCTCAAACCATTCAGCTCTGAGAGCATACAACACTAGATATTCTGGATGGAGAGCCAGAGGAAGACCAAGGCGACGATGGAGTGAATCTGTGACAGACACCCTTAAAGATCATGGGATGTCCCTCCTACAGGCCACACGACTTGCTGCAGACAGACACCTGTGTCTCCCCGCGACACCCCAGGGTACAAACGGAAGAAAAAAGTAAAAAAGTAAAAGTAAGTAAAGTTATAAGACACTGTATACCATACAGTATGTCCAAGTCAAATAATATATGCTACAGGTGAAAAACAAGTGCATTAAAACACAAATGAAAGCATGCGAGGCCAAGTCGTAAAACCCCCACTTGTTTTGGACATTCGTTATCTTAGGTATACGTCTGATGGAAATTTGTCCTTTAAGTTGACATTTGGTGAGGATTGGAAAGATATTCTACAAGGAAGAGGACAAACATAACCGTAAGTAGTCACTGAAAAAGAAGGACTTTTTACACAGAGGCCTTGAAGATCACGGAGGGGTAATTTAAACACATCCAGAAACTAAAAGGCGTTATCCCCAAAGACCACCGTGCATTCTACGATAATACCAGGCATTAAATATACGAGTTGTAAAAGTTCTGTCACACCCATTTTTTTTCAAAGTGCAATTACTCATTTGTTATCAAACATAGCCGAGCGAAATTTGTCACACATTATCTCTATTCATTTTCTGCCTACATGACTTGAAAAGAATTGGCTAATATATTTCCTTGTTCAAAGAAGACAAGTTTATTCGCACTGACCCTAAATAGAATCCAAATAAAAGTTTGCTCAGTATTTCGAGCGGCCTCTTCCAGTTTAACTTACTACTACAAAACGCCTGTTCATTGATTGAATTAATGTCCTTAGGGGTTGTCTGAGGAATTCCCTGATATTCCTTGTGAAACCCAGCCTTCAGTTCCTAACCAGTTTTCACTAGGTACGACTTGTTTAATATCCTCTGGTCAAGCAAATCTTACGGGTGTTCTGTTGGGTTAAGGCCTATTGATCTTGTAGGCCAGTCCAGAACATTGATTTGCTGAGTTTAGAAGGATTTTTGACTGAACATGGCCGCAAAGGGGCAGTTGTTGTCATGTTGGCACATTTCATCATCCGTACAATACAGGGAAGGGCGCGGAAACGAAGATTTTCGTCACAATAACGTCAGCCTGTGAGGTTGTTTTGAATAGTGACCAAATGTGTATGATGAAGAGAAGAGAGTCCACCCAACACCATCACACTTCCGCCACCGAATCGGTCCCCTTTTTCTCTTCTTTAAATGCGATGAATTAAAACCTTCACCATTTCTGAGTAGAAGACTATACCAACGTCTTTGGTTCTCTTGCCAATGTTTTTGCGATTTCCTCGATGTAGCAGGGTTAGAATGGT
>NW_004797349.1:1179449-1181541 GCF_000002075.1 Aplysia californica
CTCCCCCCCCCCCCCCCAAAATTTTGCGATTTCCTCGATGTAGCAGGGTTAGAATGGTCCCACATAAAGGGTGATAATCACGTAATCCATGATCACATAAACGCCTAATGGTATGAGGTACTTGGCAGCCTCTGCACTTGATTGGAAGAGGTTTCGAACTTGAGACGCCGAGTTGTAGGCCACGTCTAGACTTGTCTTGGACAACTTCAGTGGCGTTAAAACACTTGTTCAAGCGCCAGATGGTTTTCTTGCACAAATTTACACCCATCTTTTGTAAACAGCAAAAGCACAATTCCTGAATTTATCATACAAACAGCGCGTTCACTTTCAGCCTTTTGTCAGTTTGGTTATTTTGAAATACAACAAAGAGCATCACGGAAATCTCCAGCAATGAAAAAGTGAGCAAGGTGGAAGTAACCCTATGTCCTGTCTAATACTCAACGGTCCATCTTTCTCACTGAACAGAGAATAAATCTCTACTTATTTGTAATTATCCTTTTTCTTTTTAACATCCTGCTTTGGCCTGCCAGTTTTTACATTGTCTTTTTTTCTAATCAGAAATCGCAAAATAACTTATTAATATAATAATATAGCCAGATCACAAGAAGTACACTCAGAACTTTCCGGCCAATGTGAGAGTGAGTGAGAAAGAGAGAGAGAGAGAAGGGGGGGGAGGAGACAGAGAAAGAGAGAAAGAGACAGACAGACAGACAGACAGACAGACAGAGATAAAGAGTCAGAGATAGAGTGATAGACAGGGACAGAGACACAGGGCGATAGAGAGGAGGCAGAGAAAGAAGGAGAGACAGAAATATAGTCTATTCGTTTGTTTGCTTGTTTATTTATTTCTTTGAGAAGAAAAAGCACCTGCTTGCCAAAAACAAAATTCCCAGATGTTAAGTCGTCTGTCAGTGTACAGTTTGCTGGGATGTCCGTCGCCTGGCGAAAAAAAGAGTGAGAGGGGGAAATCTTAAAGGATGTTGCAGTATTGAAAGGCAGACAGACAGACAGACAGACAGACAGACAGACAGACAGACAGACAGACAGACAGACAGACAGACAGACAGACAGACAGACAAACAGACGGACATACGGACAGAATGCCAGACATGCAGGTGGAGTTTAGCAATGGGTGAAGGAGAGGGTACAGCAATGTTTGTAAAAATTCAGGGCCCCCATAAATACAGCAGAAAGATACAGATACCCGGCACAGAACTCCCTGAAAAAGAATCGAACTTAGGTCTTCTTCCTAATCAACACATCATGAATTCCCAATCACACAAATCGTTTAAGTAAATAATGTCGTATATCATGATATCAAAAAAAAAGAATGTTTAGCAAAAATGACGAAAGATCGATAGATAGATAGATCGTTCGTCCAGTAACAAATATTTCACTAAAATCTGGAAGGATTATCTTCCTGACTGAGTGAGTGATTGCGTGTGCGTATGGGTGTGTGTGTGTATGTGTGTGTGTGTGTGTGTGTGTGTGAGAGAGAGAGAGAGAGAGAGAGAGAGAGAGAGAGAGAGAGAGAGAGAGAGAGAGAGAGAGAGAGAGAGAGAGAGAGAGAGAGAGAGAGACAGCTGTTGCTGCTGCTGCTCATACTGTTGTTATTAATGTTGTTTCTGTTGTTTCTGTTCTCACTGCAGTTGTTTTCTTATTGTTGTTATAATTGTTGTTGTTGTAGTTGCTGCTGCTAATGCTCATAATATCGTTCAAATCATTATTGATGTTACTGCTACTGTTGTTGCTACTGCTTTAATGAAATGCTATTGGCATTGCTGTTGTTAGTATTGCTCCTGCTCCTCCTGCTACTGCTGCTGCTGCTGCTGCTGCTGCTGCTGCTATAGCTGCTATTGCTGTTGCTGCTGCAGCACTCGCTACTATAGCTACTGCGGTCATCAACGATACTAGTCGAACATCTTTGTTGGACGAGAGCATGGTCCACTACCACGCTCTTAACAACGATTAAAGAGGGGTGTCTTCTTGTCACGTTTTGAGTGGAGGCTAGAAAAAGGGAGAGAATCTATTCCGTTGGGGGTGTGCTTCCTTGTTTCTCCCAGACCCCGCTGATTGGGTGTTTTCCTTCTTA
>NW_004797349.1:1182360-1187258 GCF_000002075.1 Aplysia californica
CTATCTATCTATCTATCTATCTATCTATCTATCTATCTATCTATCTATCTATCTATCTATCTATTTATCTATCTGTCTATCTATCTTTCTATCTATCTCTCTGTCTATCGATCTATCTGTCTATATTTCATGACTCACCCTCCAGACATTTTGTGATAGTTGGCTGCAGTTACAACGAGCAGGGTGCCTGCCACAGCTCCTGTCACCGCTGACTTCAACCATCTCAGTGTTATTACTGATCTCAACGTCTTTGGGGAGTAGAGGTGGGCGTGGTGGGCGAGATGGGAGGGGGAGGGGGAGGGGGTGGAGAGAGGAAGCGGGAGACGAGGAAAAGGGAACAGTGAAAACATTGAGAGTGAGGAGGGTGGGGGGAGGTTGCTGGAGTGTGGTGACTGGGAGATTTTATTCTGTAGAGTTTAACTAGTTTCGGGACGTAATAATGGACACCCCCCCCGCACTTCTTTCTTCTTTCCCCACTTTCACCAGAGAGAATAATGGGTCGCTTTTAAGCACAAGGGGGCTATCCCAAAAATGCTGTTTTGAGAAGATCGAATGTAAAGTTTTTGCCCCTTGTACAGTTTCTTTAAAAGACAAGGAGAGTTTTCTCAATAACCAAAGAGATATAAACACCAATGAAACCAAACTTCTCCTATAGGCAGGGCACTGCCCACTTTTGGTGTAACTCAAGATTTCTGGAAACCCCCGAAATCTGGGTTAGCCGGCTTGTCCTTAAAAGCGACCAATTTTTATCGAGTATCTTGGTCTTTCTGCAGAGATGTCATATTCCTCTCAGCCAGGTTTGGCCATGACAAGCCGGGTTGGATGCCCTCCTTTTTAAAAAGTGCTCTAAATTGTGTCAACGGGGAGTGAAAACACTTACATTAAAAGCTACTGCTTTTGTAGTTGCCCAACCCCCAACCATCCCCTCAAGTTACCTGCACAACTGAATTCTTCATCATGAGCTGTATTCTGCTTGATCACACCTAGTTTTCTGAAAATAAAATATAAACAAACTCGAAGATTATATACCTTATGAAGATATACATTTTTCACATGTTCATCATTGAGTGGAAAGTTTCAATCAAGGTTCGGGGGGAGGGGGGGGGGAGACAAAGCCTGTGATACAACAGCCTCGCCAGGGAACAGCGACTGCTGACGTCATTATTGCCAAGACACAGCAGCGTGAGAAAGGGACAATATTACAGTATTTTACTACTTAGATTTGTTACAGTTTAACTGGTGTAATCGCTTACAGAATCGAATACAGTTAGACCAGATACTACGTTACACTTCTTTTCGATTTGCAATATCCAGAGATAAGTCAAATCACCCTGAAGTTGAGGGGGGGGGGGGTGTCAGGGTTTTTTCCCAGCAAACTCCAAACGTATAATTTCTGCACAAAATACACGCGTGCCCCACTTCTTTCCCGTACTTAATATACAGTGGTTGTCGTGCGTTGTTGAACTGCTTTCCTTTCAATTTAGTAACTCTCAGCTGTTGAAGTATGGTAGTGCTCTGACCAAATTCCCCTAATGCAGTGTATAAAAGCGTAACACATGACTTTAATACATGACTTCAGATTCAAAATTGTCAATTTAAAAAGAACTTTTGCTAAAGCTTATAAATCGCACAATCAGGTTCCCCGCGAGCCGCTTTGCTTATTTTGATACGCTGATTCCGAAAATGGAAAAAGATTTTAGCTGTGGTTATAATTATTCTCGGTACTTTTCTTATGTGTTAAAAGAGAACGCTAAAAGACAATCGATTCCAACAGAATGAACGGCGCAAATTTCGGAAAGATTCCTTAGTTGTTCTTTTGTGTTGTTGTTGTTTCTTTTTGCTTTTGGCTTGTTTTGCTTTGTTTTGTTTCATGTTTCCAATAGAATTAAAAATCGGGAGCGAATTTCCTCTTTTCTCAGTATCTTAATGGGGTAGTGTGGTGGTGACTCAGCCAGAGCTGAAACAAATTGCTAACTTTTAAAATCCGATTAAATAATATCTGATGTTATTCGTAATCGACTCCTCAAAATTATCAAAATGTACACATTTTTTTAAACATCGTATAAATGTTCTGTTACCCCAGCCTTGCGAGCCTTAATTCTGACCTGTTCACACATGCAAGAAACAAACGAACCGAAGTTTGCCTCATCCAGACCATAATCACGTCGTTTCTGCTTTGGTGGACATGCGACCTCCACCCGTCTTGTTATAGTAGAGGGCATGTGGCTTCATTTTCGTGCCCCTACCTATCGCCAGAATTAAGATAAGAATTTAAAAGGTGGGCTTCTGACCCTGCCTATCAGGCCCAATCTGGCCTGAGAGGGTTACTACATCCCAGCAGAAAGACCGAGATACTGGATAAAGTTTCTCCCCTCTCGATAATCGAACTCGGGTCTCCTGTGTGCAACAGCGAAGCGTCGAAATGCTACACCACAGACGCTGAGGGCTTTTCATAGCAAAGCGGAGTATTAAATAGAAATACTAATAGGAATTTATATTTCAGGCTTCTTGGTGAAATAGCTCACTAATCAGAAATGATGGAAATGAAGAATGTGGCATAACATTATGTCTGCCCGTTGGAAAAATTTTATCGGGTTTTTATTTTTTTTATTTTTTTTTTGGGGGGGGGGGCGGGAAGGGAGAGTGGAGGGGGAGGCGGGGTTGGGGTTTTTTGGGGGGGGGTGGGAGAGGTTGTCTTTTTCCTTTTACTTTGGGGGGGGGGTTCTTTTATTGCTTTATCGTTTCACCAACTATCATAATTTTAGAGCCTGACCTTCACTCTTTTATGGTAGAAAATACTATCATTTTCTTTTCTCCCGGCCAACGGGCTTGTGCTTGAATGACCCTACCCTTAAAAAATCTTTGAACCAAGTAGGGCTGGGCGTGATGATCCACCCGTGGACCGTGTAATCAATTTCCCAAAAGACCATTAATTGATTGCCCTCAGTGTCTAATTAATTTTTTTTAAACAATATTAGGATAGGAGAAAGAACACTGAAGACAAACATTAATTTCTTTTTATTTGTCTACACTATATATTTTTTTATATTATTTTTTATTTTATTTATTTTTTTTTAATTTTTGGGGAGGGGGGGGTGGCATCTTTGAGACGTAATCGACACTTCGTCCCACTAACACGCACTTTTCCATCACGAAAACTTAGACTGTAGGCTAACCTACAAAGAGCGGCCGGCGGCCATGACAGTGCCCAGTCTATGAGTATAATAAGTCTATGGATGGTTCTAATTTCGTTGACGTATGTTCCGATGTTGACGAGACAAAGGCCAGGGATGACACTGATATAAGAGACAAGAAAAACAAGACGCGGGACCAAAAGGAAATATAAGAAAAAATAACAACTACAAAAACTAAAACAAAATAGAGTAAAAGAATAAACAAATCAGGGACGCCCTCCAACCCCTCACACATAGGTACAGAACTGAGAGCTGTATTGTTCATTCTAGTTACACCGAAACCAACAACAGAAAAACTAGCCTGAAACTGACGTCCAGCCGTTTACACACAGAAATGTCTTATATTATATTATTCTTTTAGCTATATTAGTAAAACAAAAACAAAAAAACAACAACAACAAAAACACCCATTAAAGTATCAACTTATCAATAGCTCCTTCCAGCCGCCTACATCCAAAAAAGTGTGGGTTTTAATATTCTTTAAGTTATATTTAAAAAAAACACCAAATAATCAAAAACCAAATTGAAATGAAAAAAATATCAACACACTATAAGCTTTTTTTTCAGCCGCCTTCATCCAGTAGTGTTCTTTATATTCTTTTTTAGATATATAAAACAAGAAACAAAAAACAAACAAGCTAACAAACAAACAAAAAATACAAACGAAAACAATCAAAGCAAAACAGTAATGATATTAACCTACCAATGGTGCCTCCTAACCACTTGCATCCAGAAGCATGCGTTGTAATATTGAGTCAGTGGCGTAGTTGAGACCCAAGAAAACGCTGAGAACGAGGACAATTATTTAGGTAGGGACTGAGACACAGTGCTATGACTTTGATATTCTCCGTATATGTAACGACTACCCTCACAGACCGAGCTGGGTTCGGGTGATGGGCGGGGCTTATAACTTATAGAGGGATCTAACTATGCATGTTAGCCGCAGGACGCACAAAACTGTTGGGGTTTTTTTTTTGGGGGGGGGGGGTTGTTTTTTGGTGTGTGTGTTTTGGGGGATTTTTTTTTTTAGGTAGCCGACCTGCCAGACAGTCTGACACACACGCTGCCCGCTGACGATAAAATTTTTGTTTATAAAGTAATTCATTGACAACTGCATGTACATCCTGTGGTGTAAATTAATTCAGATTCAAAAACCAGCGTATACATCAAAACCAACGAAATGAATGTACCAAATTAAGTTAAATGGTGCGCACCATACTGCCGTAAGATGACTAAACACCTTTTTTTCGTTTTGGCACTATTTAAGAAAATATTTGCAACATAAATCGACATAAATCAGTAAAGTTACCCTTCCGGTGTAAAAAAAAAAGTCAAAGTGAAACTGTGACTAGTTTTTTAAATAAATTCGAATTCAAATTTCGGGAGAACGCCTTTTTTAAATAGTTAGGCTCTTTACCTCGAAACTGCTGTGAAATTTTAAAGGCGTTTTGTCAGCTTACGGCAGTTAAATGTTTTAATTGACTCCCATTTCAACAAAACAAATACAACAAAACAACAACAAAATAAAAACGACGACGAGAACAACAACAACAATAAACAATTGGTACGAATATGCTGTTCCTGCAGGCATTCGTAGTTCAAGGATCAAGTATCAATCAAGGGGCACGAGAGGGTTCAGAATTTAATTAAAGTATGAGGTAAATTTATAATGATGTTGGTTTTTTTCGGTAAACATATGATTTT
>NW_004797349.1:1187433-1194405 GCF_000002075.1 Aplysia californica
GAAGCACATCTACACGAGAACGGTCATTTAGTAGAGCAGGGGGAAAGCGAAACGGACAGACAGACCTGAACAGCAGAGGGAAAGAAAAGAATTAAAAACTACCAAAGGTGCTTTCCAACCACCTTCGTAAACATAATTATGAGATGAATAATTAAGAAAGAAAACAACGCAAGAGATTTGATTGTGCTTCTGGATGACAATTCAACAGTTCAAAGTAAAAGATTATTGTATGTATTCCCAACATTCAATAGATCATGTTTTGTTGCAAATTGAAGTAAAGCGCATTTACAGCACTAAAATCTGTTCAAACATTCCAATCTCGACAATGGTTCATTTTCGTTGAATGATAAATGATATAGAGACAGCGCTGGAAAAAAAAACTCAGAAAAAATAAAACGGCGTGGACACTTTCACTTATGGCCCCCTCACTTACACTGAATTTGTTGTTTGTTGTTGTTGTTGCTGTTTTATTTGGGGTGGGGGGGGTTGTTATTTTTTGTTGTTGTTTTGTTTTTGTTTTTGTTTTGTTTTTTGCTTTTTGTTTTGTTTTTGTTTTGTTTTGGGGGGTTTTTTGGGGGGGGGCTACAGCAAAACCAAGAACGAAAACAAGTCGATTTATCTCAGATTCATGTTCTGTGAGTCGAATGAATGCAACTTGAGTATTGCGATCCCAGGATATAAAGGTTCTATTGCAGTTACACTTACTTTTGGGTTTGAGATATTCAGGTTCAAAGTCTTCACGCCATACGACGTAGATCTACATCTCCCTAAATCGATAAGCAAAACTGTCCTGGTTGTACAGAAGAATTAGAGCCATGTTGTTAGCGTGACGTACGTGTAACGTCATATAGGCAACCAGGAGCGGCACATTTTGAAAACTTCCGTGGCGTACATGGAACGTCACAGCGCTAAATATCCCGCATTTCCATGACGTACTAAGTACGTCATAAGGCAACGAAAGGGTTTTTAAATGAAGGAATGGAGGTTTTAACTCGTACATCATATTTTTCTTGGAACCAAACGTTCATCGAGCTTCGTCATTTTTTTAATAGCTTAATTTTCGCATACGCCCAGAAAACAAAATTAAATCAAAAGTGCCAGTCTTCCTCCAAGTCGTGCGAACTCTGGCCCAGCCTGCTTTGCACACGACATCTCCGATCTTCAGCATTGCCCACAAAGTTTCTCCAGACTACTTTAGTATTCGTTATCACGGACTATGAATGAATCATCTGCGCTGCGTACGAGAGTGTGTGGCTTTAGTATTACTTTGGTTAGCAGAGGCAAGAACAACATAGGAGGGTTAGAGTCCAGTTTTTAACGATAGAGAAGGAACATCAAATGACCGTGAAATTCGAAGGCTAATCTTTGATTCGGCTGGCTTTTCCTTCAACGTTTTGGATGCACTTTAGCACTGTTTAAGATCCTGAGATTTAATCAGGCAGGTGAGATTGCAATAGTAAGAAATCAATGCTCCAGTTGTTAAATAACATTCGCTTCTATTCTTCCATCCCTGATTCGTAGGCCAATATACAAACTTCAAAGAATTCAATGCTCTTAGTTTCTATTGTATATCCCGTGCCATGCATTCGTTTCTTTTCATTTTCATCTCCTGATGGTAAAGCAACGAAGTCCGTAGCAATGACGCTGTCTTTGGTCTTTTTTTTTCAGTGTATATGCTTTTTACGATCCCATCGACACTTTTCCTTTGGACAAAAAAGAAGTGTCCCATACAAAGTCAAATCTATTTCACAAACAGTGTATCTCAAAACTTTCCTTTAAAGATTAACTTGTTTCAGAACTATCAAGTAAAATCATGAAATGTAAACAAGCTATCGGTTTATTAGTTGCCAGCTTTAATGTCTGAGTCCAAATTGTTGTTCAAGTAAATTAATATTATTCTCTTCAGAAAAAAAATGATGGCCATCAATCTGAAAATGGATATTATTTTGTTTCCGCACAATTCACGAATGTTCGGGAACGTTCAAAGAAGGATGTTTTGCATTACATTAGTGGCATTTTATAGGATGAATTTTTCGCAGTTTCAAAGTTTTGAGCGAATGTTTCCTGTTTCACACAAAAATTGCTTTTACTTTACATGTTTTCCCCCTTTTTCTGTCCTCTTTCCGCGAGGTGGCGATGGAGTGATGTAATTGTTGGTCTTGGGCTTGGTGTGTTGCCGTCAGGATTATGTGCCTTTGTTTTGGGAGGGGGGGGGGGGGGTTGGCGCTATCGATTCATCTTGTTTTGGTCTCCCCTATAAATTGAGGTTGAAGCCATTACAAATACTGAACACAGAATGACAACTGGGAGTCTCGACTACATTCTCAGCCCACATATTAAGAACGTTAACAAAATAAAGTAATCAAAGTTTTTGTGAGCAGGGAAGTAAGCAAACAACACCATAAGAAAATGCCAGGACAGCGACATAAAATAAGATAGCACCATTCCATTATTGCGCTATATAATAATGCCAGCCATATGACCTGTGAAAATTAAACGGAAAAGAGCCGGTTCTCATTCAATAGTAGTACTTCAGGTCTCCCTGCAATACATTCCTATCTCTGTGTTCTATAATGCAGGCGATTTTCAGACATATGAAAATGTCATGCCATCATAGAGGCATTTGCATAAACATCGTCTGCTGAAATGGGGCAATGCTGGAGCAAATCAAGGCTAACAAAAAAATAATAATAAATCACTTGCAAATTCCAGTCTTGGAAGTGTCTTTAAAAGATGGAGTTAGATCTGTTTCAAAATACCATTGACAATTTGGTGGGTATCAGAGATGATAAAAAGCAAAGATGAAGACGGAACAAGAGCCCATGAGACGGATTCAGAGATGAAAAAATGGTACAAAAGCTGAAAAAAAACGAAATCAGGGTAAGAGCACAAAGAGAATGATAAAGAAAACAATTGGAACTTTCTTTTACTTTTCGCGTTAACATAAATTATATCAACTGGCGAAAGAAAGCATCACCATTGTCATCTCCTCCATTATCATTGTTACGATATCATGTTTTGAACATGAGAAATATGTTGCATTCATGTGTTTCTAGTCTCCGTCGAATCGAGACATTAAATAACAGTGTCCATTAGGCATTACCATAGTTCTGATCTTTTCTTTTAAATAGAATCTATTGAACAAGATCAGACATTCAAAGAGAAAATCAGGACAACGGACGTGGAAAAGAAGAATGGGCAAAAAGTACAGTAATAAAAATTTAAAAACTGTGTGGACAACCTTTTCTAAAAGTGTTATTAAAATAGATAGACAGATAGATAGATAGATAGATAGATAGATAGATAGATAGATAGATAGATAGATAGACAGACTTTAGTTCATTCCCGTGGGAGCGCTCCGTTACTCTGGAGTTCGAAGCACAGACAGGGCATTCCTGAACTTGGGTCGTTTTGTGGAGCTTCCCAGGCTCTCAACCTATTTGGCTCGGTACAATCGGAAACAGACGTTAAATTCGGAGGCCCCGCCCCATAAATAACCTAATAGTGTTGATAAGAGCGTAAAATCCTTGATAATGTCAAAGCAGCCAAAGGTCGCGCTTAACACCCCTCCCCCCCCCTGCCAACCTCATACCCAGCAACATTCGCTCGTGTACAGCTTTCAATATGTGTGTGTGTGTGTGTGTGTGTGTGTGTGTGTGTGTGTGTGTGTGTGTGTGTGTGTGTGTGTGTGCACTGCTGTTGTTGTTGTTGTTTTTAAATTGGGGGGGGGGGGGGAGAGACTGCTGCACTGTTGCCCTGTCTTATCTTTCCAAACGTTAGGGTTACGTATGCTGTGTGCGCAGAATATCATGGAACGTCACAATTTCCTGTCTGATTCTTGGACACCTTAAGAGTTTATCGCATTGTGTTATATGATCACTCTCAAGATAACGCTATCTATCCACTCTGTTGGTGCGCTCTCCTTAAGAGGTGACGATATCGGAGACATTAGGTGGCGAAAGGAATGTCACAGCATCCTAATATAATAAGAAAGTATTATTGTAATGGGCTATAGTCATTGTTTCGTCAGGTGACTGCTGATTTTAGAGGGGTCTGGATTTTAAAAAAGGAAGAAATGGTCAACATCATGGGGTGAGTGGGGTGGGCTGTTTGTGGGTGTATGGATGTGTGTGTGTTTGTTTGTGTGTGTGGGGGGGGGAGGAGTTGTGAGAGAAAAAAGAGATGAGGTGTGGGGTGGGGAGAAATAAACACAACGCAAACAAACATAAGCGGTTACTATTGACAAAATGTGGAGGGGTTTAAAAATCCCCCCACCCCCTGCTCGCCTATATTTTGGTTCATGCACCACAATATCATGTATAATATGTTGTAAACTGTAATCGTTGTAAGGCTTATTATAGTGCCGGCTGCTGCACAGCGTGGATATGCACTATAAATGCAATTATTTGTATAATAATTCTATTATCATTACTGTTATTATTGTTATTATTATCATCATCATCATCATCATCATCATCATCATCATCATCATCATCATCATCATCATCATCATCATCATCATCATCATCATCATTATTATTATTATTATTATTATTATTATTATTATTAATATCATTATTATTATCATTATTATTATTATTATTATTATTATTATTATTATTATTATTGTTGTCCTCATTGTTATTGTTATCCTTATGATTATTGTTTTCCTTATAATTATAATTATAGTAATTATTATTATTATTATTATTTTTATTTTTATTATTCGCAATAATCGATTTCTTTTTTATGAATTGCGATTGGAAATAGGCTACGTTATAGTCCACTAACTAAATTTGCTGTATTATTGAGAAAGAGCTATTACTTGACCAGGCACTTATAAAAAAAGGTACTCAATGGGGGTATTCTACGGTAGAACCCGTTTTCGTCCTATATTATTTCGATTACTTAGAGATTGCTGCAATTGCCACTCCGATGGAAACAAATGGTCGCAATGGTGTGCCTGATGCTTTGATTTTGAGCCGTGTTTTGAGTTGCTCATTCTTGATTCTTGATTCTTGGTAACCGGTCAACGACATACGGGTGAGAACTTATCAATATGTCTCCAAAATGTTGATGGAAACTTTCACATTCGTTATTGAAGTTCTTCTGTGGTTTCCAGATGTGTAAGTCCAAAGGAGGAGTGGGAAACTAGAGCTAAATAATATGTAGTTTTTTAGATAAATGATAGAGAGAGAGAGAGAAAGAGAGAGACAGACAGACAGACAGACAGACAGACAGACAGACAGACAGACAGACAGACAGACACTCACAGAGAGAGAGAGAGAGAGAGAGAGAGAGAGAGAGAGAGGCATAGATATCGAATGGTAATCGATAACACTTATTTATATCAAATATGGGACGAAAACGGATAGAATCGTGACTGAACGAAAGTGGGACGAAAGGGGGTAGTAGATGTGGGACAAAAACGGGTGTACCACATCCTACAACTCCTCGGGTGCATCAAAGCATCATATCACTCAAAATTTTGGTTTAAATTGTACACGTGGTTGCTGATAAATAAGTGTTTCATACGTGACCGCGATTAAATTTGCGAACTATAAATGTCTCCAATATCATTTAAGCCACACGATTGTTACAATTGTTGGCTGCTCTCTGTCCAGGATAGGACACTTAACACATTAACAACGTCACGAATTATAAGAGGCCCCCATGTGATGTTTTTGACTTAATTTTATTGATTGATAGGGTCAATGACGTAATCATTCGTATTATCAACTTCCAAGTCTGGTCTCTGCATGCAAGGAGAGAGGGAAAGAGGTACGTGTCCTAACCCGGGGTGGGGGGAGCTAAAATAGGCGACAATAGCTAATATTAAAACTAACCATTACTATTCAAAGTTTACGCTTTTATTGTTTCCACTTGGTGTTGAAATATCACTGTATTAATTTAAAGCATACCCTTACAGTCGTTGTTTGTCTGATACGTGTAAGATAATGATCATTAACACTGCACCCGAAAAACAGAAACAGGACAGAAACTGTCATCTCCAATAAATATACGTCCTGCTACACCATGGTGAATAAACTGGCTATTTCTCAGTGTGAGAAACAATTAATTAAAAGTATGCACACACACCTTTTCCCAGCCTAACTCTACACCCCAACCCATAACCGTTTTCCATCATGTTTTTTCTTTGGTAAGTGTTTTACGGCGCTTGCAACTGCATTAGGTCATATGAGCGCACGGGACACATTAAATTTTCGGTTTGGCAGAAATTTCGAGTTTTGTCTGGGTGGCGGTCGAAGCCTGCTCTTATCGATTTTAGGACCACCAAGGGATCTTTAACGTGCGTAACTTGCACACGAGACCTCTAAGATTTTACGCCCTTATCCGAAAAGGCGAGGTATAAGATCTTACCTACCATAAGATTTGGGGTGTGGCTGAAAGACAGCAGTAACAAAGGAGTCAAGGAGAAGCAATAGAAAGGCTGCACAAAGAGTCAGGAGCCCCGAGGAGGGGGCAAAAGAAGTGAGGGGGAGGGGGCCGTATGTGAAAGCAAAAGCAAACGACAGAAAACGGTTGGAGAGCCGGAAAGGAGGTGAAAGAAGAAACATTTAGAGAAGAAAATGTTCGGTCAACGTCAGGTTTCAAGTCCAGGACCAAATTATGAATGAAAGGCGAACACCGTAACCTCTAGACCACGAGAGCTCCCTTCCACATTCTATTAATGAGACAGGCAGAGGAGGAAGTAATCACTCATATTGGACTAATAATCCCTCTCAGTTACGGCAGCCTACTGTTCACAGCAATGATTATTATTGTCGTAGTGTGCACAATAAATTGCTCGACAACAATAATATTGTGTATTTCTTACTTGTATGATTTTAAGTGTTTTGCGCCCCTATCAGCACAATCCAAAGTATCAAGGGTGTAGGTTGTTTTAAATGACCTGTCAATCATCATCATCATCATCATCATCATCATCATCATCATCATCATCATCATCAT
>NW_004797349.1:1194505-1196924 GCF_000002075.1 Aplysia californica
TGTGTTTGTGTGTGTTTATATGTAGTATGTGTGTGTTTGTGTGGGTGTGTGTGTGTGTCTGTGTGCGAGAGTGTGGGTATGTGTTTATGTGTATGTATTGTGTGTATGTGTGTATGAGAGTGTGAGTATGTGTATGTGTGTAAGTGTGTGTATGTGTGTGTGTGTGTGTTTGTATGTATGTGTGTGTGTGTGTGTGTGTGTGTGTGTGAGTGTGTGTATGTGTGTATGTGTGTGTGTGTGTGTGTGTGTGTGAAATGAAATAAAGTCCTATTCTGAACGACCTGTAAGAGGCATATTTTCTAACAGACAATGGAAGCAGACAAAAAAATTGACATGGCCCTAGGGGAAAAAAACCCAGCAACAACAAACAACAAAAAACACGAACAAATAAACACACAAAAGATTCAACCTGGAAATTGGATCTGGTTATCTGAACTAAACAGCGAACTGAGACAAGATTCTGAGCAATGGGATTATCTCTTGCACGTTGGTTGAGGGGAGAGAGAGAGAGAGAGAGAGAGAGAGAGAGAGAGAGAGAGAGAGAGAGAGAGAGAGAGAGAGAGAGAGAGAGGAAAAGAGAGAGGGAGAGATATAAAGAGGTGGTGGAGTAGAAGAGAGGGAGATAGAGAGACAACGAAAAGAGAGACAAAGAGCGACACATAAAGAAAGAAAGATATCTCAAAACACATATACAGCCGTTACCAGCAAACCCTCAATGGACGTGCTTACAAAACCAGCCCAAGCCCTCACCACTCAATGTCCTAAAGGCAAACAGACACCATTCAACACCCTAACTCTTCGAGTGATTTCAAGAGCTGTATAGAAAAACTCGAGACCAGAGGAAGAAAGGCTTTTTTTTTCTTTTTTTTTTTTTTCTTTTGCTGACTCTAATCAGCCGTTCTTTGGTGCTGTCAACAGTGACTTGACCTTTTATTGTTCCAGTAAGAATGCCATTCCGAGCATTAGATAATAACGTCAAAAATATACCCACATAACATACAAACACACATATTTATATAGATAGATAGATAGATAGATAGATATATATATATATATATATATATCTATCTATCTATCTATCTATCTATATATATATAGATATATATATATATATATATATATATATATATATATATATATATATATATATATATATATATATATATATATATATATATATATATATATATATATAGATAGATAGATAGATAGATAGATAGATAGATAGATAGATAGATAGATAGATAGATACCCCGATATAAATATTCCCCTTTTTTTTTTTTTTTCTATAAATATAAATATTTTTTTCCCCATATATACACATTTTTATATACCCCTAAATATATGGCCCCAAATACAAACCCCCCCCCCCCCCCCCCCCCCCCAAATGACCGGTCAATTCAAACTAGGCTGGGTTGTACATGGAATCACAGAAAAAAAATGGAGATTCTGTAGTGATTTTGATTTTCGCGGTCGGGAAATCTCTTTTATATTGATTGTGTTATTCGGCAAAGAGTATGGGTTTGGTGTTATTTTGTTTGTTTATATATCATTGTTGTTGTTTTTGGTTTGTTTCTTTGTTAAATTGCGTAAGGCACTTCTGCAGAATGTTATCATCACGAGGTTCAACGCTTAGCCTCTGGGTCATAATGTAGCATCTTTGGCCAATGTCAACCTTCGGGTCTTATGAGAGCTTTCAAGCAGCCAAAATCTAGCACTCTGATTCTGTCATAATTTTTTGTATGTTTTCGTATTCTTGAAAGAAGGTTTTCGGAAAGGTGTTGTGAAACTACCACAATCATTAATTTCTTTGTTATTGTTGTTGTTGTTGTTACTGTTGTTGTTGTTGTTGTTGTTGTTTTTGTTGTTGTTGTTTCCTTTATGATGTACGAGATCTGATGGCATTGCAGTGACATTCGACCCAAGTAATGAGCCCCCCCCCTCCCCCTTAATAGAAACACACAGGATCGACTCCAAGTGTTTCTGTGTTCGCGGAAGTTGACGACAGGCTCTCGTGGCCTAGAGGTTAAGGTGTTGGCCTCTCATTCAAAGGTCCCGGGTTCGATTCCGGTTAGCGACCAAAAAATGTTCTTCTCTAAAATTGTCTCCTTTCACATCCTTTCCTGATCTCTAACAATGTTCTGTTGTCTGCTTTCATTTCCACTTTCTGCCCCCACCCCCTCACCCCCTTTGCCCCCTCTTCTGGGCTCCTGACTTTCTGCAGCCTTTCTACTGCTACTCCCTGGCTCCTCCTAACTGCTGTCTTTCTGCCACACCCCTGATCTTCTGGTAGGAAAGATCTACACCTAGCCTTCTCGGACAAGGGCGAAAAATCTCGGAGGGCCCGTGTGCAAGTTGCGCACGTTAAAGATCCCTTGGTGGTTTAAAATCGATAAGAGTAGGCTTCGGCCGCCACCGG
>NW_004797349.1:1197024-1202792 GCF_000002075.1 Aplysia californica
GGGCAAAATTCAAAATTTCCTACCAACGAAAAAGTATTAGGTGTGTCCCGCGCGCTCATATGACCTTATGCAGTTGCGAGCGCCGTAAAACCCTATACTAAACAAAACAAAAACGATCCCTTTACATTTGAGCCACATTTTGCTGCCTTGGAATTACAAGCTTCTATATGTTGTTTTACGTTACTAAGACCGTGAGATCAGAAAACATTTAACGTACAATCAGCTCTATCAAAAATCGAAGGACTTTTCGTCATACTGTGAAACTCAAAATTGTTTACGTCAAATTTGTCCCAAACTAGGTACTGGGGAGATAGAACTTATAACTCTGAGGTAGCGATTTGTCTGATCGGAGATCTGAGAACTGTTCGCTTTTCAAGTCGAGTTGACATCTTGAGACTGATGAAGTCTTGTTTCCTTCAAATCGCACAGCACTAGATCTAGATCTAGATCTAGTTCTTTCACGCGAGAGCGTAAAAAGTCACAAGTGACCGCGTGCGAAGTGAATCGAGCACAGAAAAGGATTTTATTGCACAGTTCATTTGGCCTATGGCACACTGTTCGCAACAGTGCTGGTGACGGGCACACATTGCATTGTCATGGTACCTCAAAAGGCTTTAACACAGTCTTTTCTTTCCATTTTCTTTTACAACAAGAGGAACGCACGTTCATGTTTACGCAGTGTTCTCAAGTTGCAGTGCTCTTGTTTTCATATAGTTTTGCATATCAGGTTTGTTCTAGATGCGAAAAGGTACCGTCATTGTCTTGGAAAACCACGGGATTCTTTGAAGGTGAGGGCCCTCTCCAGAAACAAGTCTATCTTGCACTACTCTGAAACGCTTCTTTTGATTGTCAGTTCCGTTCTTTATCATATCTACTTCAGCCCTAGCCACAAGATAACTTAGATTTCCTCAGACTGGACTGCGTTCCCACTTTGCCATAAAATTAAATGAACAACAATTAAAGAATGAAACTCAAAAAATATGGACGTAAATACGATGGAGCTGGTATATTAGTATATTGTTTCTGTTTGTCTGTCTGCCTGTCTGTCTGTCTGTCTGTCTGTCTGTCTGTCTGTCTGTCTGTCTGTCTGTCTCTCTCTCTCTCTCTCTCTCTCTCTCTCTCTCTCTCTCTCTCTCTCTCTGACTGGACAAGGTTACTGGTCAACAGATCAGTAAACTCGTGAGAAGAGAGTCTATGGCAATAGACACTCTCAGTATTGGGCCTACGTGCCGATGAGATTGCGTGTTATCGTACACGTACGCAGACCATGTACAGAACACCGTCACGGGCATAAACACAAGCATGACAAATGTACCGTACCTTGGGTTAACTGATTCGCTTTAGATAAGTCACTTGTATTGAGGCCATTTTATGTCTGGGTTCGAGATATGCCCTGTTTAGGGTCCCAGAAAAGTCGCAAATGCTTAAAGATGTAAACATTATACTTGATATGGGGGGGGGGGGGGTAAGTGGTTGGGTCTGTGTGTGTGAGAGTCTTGAGCGTGTGCCTCTTTGTATGTGTGTGTGTGTGTGTGTGTGTGTGTGTGTGTGTGTATGTGTGTGTTGTGAGTGTGTGTGTGTGTGACCATGGGTTTTATAAGTGTATTCTTAGCCCTACCAACATTCACATTACGTTGTCGTGTAGTTGGAAAACTAATTCAGCAGCACAGTGAAAAGAAACCCTGAAACTTCTATTAGTGGAAATACTACAAGGTGCTAATAGTTACAGGTGCTCTGAAGTTCCTATTGGATCAATAAAATTGTATGCTAGATTTTTGAAGACCTGTTTTGTTTTGCTTGCAATAGATTTTGATCAGATCAGACTGTTTCCATTCTACGATTGAAGTTAGTAATAATATGTCAAGTAAACGCATTGTGCATTTTCATATCGTCGTTCTTCGCTCCCTCTCTTTAGTTTAGTTTTAGTAGAGGTTTTATGGCACTTGCAACTGCATAATATTCAGGTCACATGAGCGCCAGAAGATTAGAGGTGTTACGAGAGAGTAACAAACATTTTTAAAAAGAAGAAGGGGAGATAAAGACGATAGATGTTCGATAGGAAAGAAGGAGAAAACCACACCAGAGCACCCGGCAACCACCCATCTACTTTCTCTTGACTTCACTATACAGTCAATTTTTCAGAGCGGGTAATGATCCACTGGACACAGAAGTTACCGTAAGCTGTTTACGTCCAGTAAGGGCTACGCTCATAATAAGGAAATAGAGAAAAACCCACAAGAAATTAATAACAAAACGTATGTTAAAACAAAAACGTACGAGTAGTTATTGTATAAATCAAATGTATTTTTATTTTAAATACTTTTTTGAGCGATACATTTCTAGAGAGAAAATAAAAGACTTATTACAACCTTTAGACAAGCAATTTTTTGAGGTCCTCTTTGCGACATAATAAGTAAACATATTAATAATACGCTACATTAGATTGGCATCGCTACTGTAGTGATTACCATGAAAAGCACTCAAGTTCGATTCCGATATGGGAAATTAATTTCAGCAGGCCAAAGTGGTTCCGTTTTATGGCTGAGAAACACCACACTTTGCTCTCGTTGGCTTAGATCTATTGGGCAGAGTGAAAGTGGGCAGCCTTCTAAACTTGCACGTTGAAAATACAAATTCAACTCTCAACCCCCCCCCCTAAAACAACTTAATTATGAAAGCAGCTCTCTTGCAGGACGACACAAAATGTTGGCCCACAGAGAGAGAAGACCCTGGATGTCTGCACTAAAGCAAAAGTGTTCCAAATTATTAGGGCTCCACTGACTTTTACCACTACATATAAAAATCGTTCCGGTGGGGTCGAAAAACATGTTCTGTGACCTTTTATTTGGACATCAATTAAATGTTTGTTTAGAAAGCAGACTATTCAAAACAATGTCAATCAAGACCAGAGAACATCACCTATTTAAGTAGCAAGGGCAATGCCACCAGATTCAGAAACTACCCTACGGATGGCAACGATCAACTTCCTTCTCCGATTCAGTAGTTTATCCGTCGTAGGAGATAACGGACAGAAAAAAAACTTCTCCACTCGACTTTTAGACCTGAAGAAGATAACACAGGGCCTTAAAAGAAAGCCCCCACAAAACTAAAAGCCACTTATAACATTTAAGGTTAAACGCCACTTGTCATTTTTACAATACCCTACAACACACTGGAGCCGCAGCTCTCACTAGAACATTAGCTCGGGGGAAATCCCTTATCTATTGTCCACAGTCTAACCCACTAATGCTATTTTCACTAGTGCGTATGCAAGGAAACAATAGAGAAAAAAAGCTGCTCCGAAAATAATTGTTTTCGAATCTGAGAGTAAACGTTTTACGCCGCGTTAGACAGAATTTAGATAATTTAGGAGGCGGATTCCGACACTGCCTTTCACAAGGTCAATCTGGGCTGAGGAGCAAACCAGTAGAAAAACCCGAAATACTCCATAAAAATTATCCTCTCTCAGGATTTGAGCTCAGGTTATCTGCGGTCTTAGCGCTACACCACAGACACCGGTTTAGCCGGAAAGGGGGGGGGGGGGGGAGCTGAGGCTGGGACTCGCTAACAATAATATCTTCAGAATGGCAACAAAACTTGTTTGTTGTTGCTGTTCTGTTTTTTGTTTTTTGTTGTTGTTATTTTTTTTGGCTGATTGTTTTTCTTCGTAGTGTTTTGTTTGTTTGTTTATTTTTGTTTCGTTGTTTTTTTTTGCTTGCCGTTCTTTTTTTTAAACGAACAGCTAACGGAGGGGATGTCCTCAACAGTCCATTCCTTTTTACCTTCTATTCGTTGCCGCATTATCTACTTCTACTCCTATGCAACACAACAAGTTGCCAAGCCCCCCTCCCCAACCAAAAAAATTTCAAATTATTCTGTTCACTTCAATATCATGCTATTCTTCTAACTTTCGTAATTTCTGGAAAGCTGTATTTGCAGTAAAAGTAAAAGCATTTCGTTTCTTGGAAGAGAGTATGGGCATTCATTGAGCTTTGCGAAGCATTATTCTTTTGTTTATTGATAATTTGTGAAATGTTTCGAAGAGAGGGTTTTGAGCTCAACCATGACATCATCGGTATAGATCTACTGTTGTTCAACTCAACACGACCAACAACCGAAATATCGACACAAACCTTGATAACAACACTCACAATGAACAAGGGAAAAAACAATAATAATAACTTAAACAACACCACCCACAACAACAAAACACCAACAACGACACGATCAGCAACAGCAGCAATAGCAGCAACAGCGCAAAAGCAGCAGCACAAGAGCTGCATCAGCAACTACAGTAACAACAATTTAAAAAATCAATAACAAGAACATTTTTTTAATATTCACTTTTCTTCCCGTGCTGGGTTTTTTTTAAAATGTTGTAACACTTTACATGTATTTACAACCAAAAGGCTGGCTTTAGGGATCTCACCTTTCAAAAATTCTGAAAGCTTGAACAATTGGGAAATGGATGGATGGATGGATGAATAGATGAGTCCCTAGGTCGAGGGATGGATGAAGAAGCAAGTCAACTCGTTTATTCATTTGATGGAGGCTGTAAAAGTATATTATACATAATAGTTTATTATGCTATATCTTTATCTTTTTCAGGAACGGGTATAGATGGGTGAATAGGAACAAGACTAGAACCATCTAGAAGAAGCCCATAGCAGAGACAGAATAAAATAGCCACGCAATCGTCTCTCAGCCAAAGATGTCGGGCAGTTACAAGTTCCAAAACGGCCAACTGACCCTGAGCGGTGACTCACTGTCGAAACCAAAGGTGGAGCCGTCCATCCACCAGGACGAGACAGATGTGGATACAAACACAATGGGAGGCTTGAACCCCAGCGCTGAGGACAGCACTCAAGGACAGAAGGGAACTAGAAAGGAATATACGAGCAATGGAGGGCCAGGTGTTGCCAGCGGCTCTGGAAGTGGCCGATATGGTGGATTAGACTATGTCAAGTCAAAGGATAGTGGGGAAGGTGGCGGTTATGATGGTGGCAGCCACTTGGGCGGAGACGAGGAATGTGACCCTCTGATGCCTTCAGGTAAGTGAAAAATAGAAGAACGTAGAGTCTTGTTTGACTTAAATGAAGACTTCCCTTCATGTCCATTAGAGAGACTCCTAAAGTTGCACAGATATATTATGTTCCAAAAAAGGGTGATATTGACAGTGAACTTCCTAAAAATGTAAATAATATTTGGCGGCCATCGACCCTGTTAACATTATTTAGGAGGCGGGCTTCGATCCTGATAGACAGGATCAGTCTGGGCCGAGAGGGAGACAACATCCCAGCAGAAAAACCGAGACACTCGATAAAAGTGTTCTCTCCGCACAGGAATCGAACTTGGGTCTTCTGCATGCGATTACAAGGAGCCTTACCATTACACTATAGACCACAGAGATACTGACTGATCCTCACTAACATAAAAGTCAAAATCTGGGAGTAAAAATGTTTTATATCTTTGGCTACCTTTCTTATACGCCGATATGACCATTAATTGCTAAGAAATCGGTGTTTGAAAATAGTCCGTATGATTGCCACTTCTTATTTTGGATGACAGGGATGTTGTGCTGAAACTCCTCTTTATACTGTAAACTGTGATAGGTTCATTACAGTTTTGTTTCTCTTATCGTCATTATTTTTTACTTTGGTTTGTTTTGTTTTTGTTTTATTTGAACTATTTTGCTTTGTTGTTCCCTGCCTTGCCGACAACCCACCCTCTTACTCATGCTTCCCTCTCTCTATCTCTCTCTCTCTCTC
>NW_004797349.1:1203636-1205131 GCF_000002075.1 Aplysia californica
CCTTTCCCTCTCTCTCTCTAGCTCTCTCTCTGTCAATCTCTATCACTCTCAAACACACTCAGGACAGAAAGCTCGTACAACTGAACAGTTGCTTCCTTAACCAGCCAGTTAATTTCACTTTGAGATGATTGAGTCATTGAGTCATGTCCTTTGTATGACGACATAATTCAAGCATTCCAGGAGTAGTGTTACTTTTTAATTACATTAGAGTCTTCCGATATCATTTTGTAAGTGAAAAAAAAATCAATACAGGTTCACGGAGAGCTAAGAAAACTCCTCTGATAACGTAATTTAAAAAATACTCTGCAGGAGATTCGAGCCAGATTCACACTCAACGAAGTGTAATGTTATATTAACATTTACTTACTCCTCCCTCCAACCCCCCCCCCTCCCCCCCAGAAAAAGAAAGAAAAGAATTATACTATTGCAAATTACAAAAAAAATAATAACGATCTCGTAAGACCAATAAAATAATATCATTTCAGGGAGATCGGATGTGGACGTTTGCTGTGGGCCTTTTCTTGGTGATCATCACACCTGACTCCCTTCAGTTGACCGCTGTGTTCGGACTGACCATGGGCATGAGTGTCCTACTTCTGGGGCCGATCATAGGCGATTGGGTGGACAACACGCCCAGACTGAGAGGTGTTCTTCTTGTTTAATTTAAGATAATAATAATAGATAGAATTTGTATAGCTCAAGTCCCCGCTCAACAGCAAGCTCTGTGCGTTTTACAATCTATACTATGATGTGAATATGAATAGATTTATTTGTTTGAACAATGTATGTAGTATCTGTTTTTGTAATTTGAGATGTCAAAAAATGAATAGGTTTGTGTCTTTGTGCAATGTGTGCATCCAATTTTGTCTCTTATAGCAGGAAAATATTGGAATCAGATCTATTGTGCATGCTAATCATTTCTTTCTCACTGTCTCTCTCTCTCTCTCTCTCTGCAACCAAGACACACACACATATACACACACACACACACACACACACACACACACACACACACACACACACACACACACACACACACACACGCACCGCGCGCACGCACGCATGCAAACTACATGTATGTTGTACAAAATGATGTTGTCGGCTGTTATTTACCCAGCGTCCCCTCAATCCTGGGTTCCGGCTCGCCGAGAACAAGCACAGAGGAAAGTGTTTTTCGATGACGGATGACGGGCCGGCTTATGGGCAGAATGTGTTGGCCCCGGTAATTATTTGTCGATTAATTCAGCAAATCGAGACAGAGCCGCCCCTGATTGCGAGAGATACACTCTGCCCGAACACGTCGAGGACACAAGAGCGTAATGCGTAATCCATTATTTATGGTGAACACCCCGCGGCGGCCATTGCAGTGGTTTGCATGTCGTCCCGACTCCGCCCCATGTCTTCTTCTTCTTCTTCTTCTTCTTCTTCTTCTTCTTCTTCTTCTTCTTCTTCTTCTTCTTCTTCTTCTTCTTCTTCTTCTTCTTCTTCTTCTTCT
>NW_004797349.1:1205231-1206586 GCF_000002075.1 Aplysia californica
GTGGTCACGTGTGCAGCAGTCATCTACTGCTACCTCATGTTCGAAGATGACCTGTTGGAGCATGGGGACTGGGTGGAGTACGTGGCTTATGCCCTCATCATCATCTTCTCCTCCGCTGCCAACCTGGCTTCCATTGCCAACACCATCGCTGTTGAGAGAGATTGGATTGTAGAGATCTGCGGGCGTAATGAGGATAAACTTGCCAGTGAGTCTCCTGTTAAAGTAAAGTATAGGGCCTACCCCCCCTCCCCCAAACAATCTAAATTACCAGCTTCTGTAGTGTAGAGGTTAGGCGCCTCGCTGTCACATGCACATAGGGGCGTTAGAACACTTACTTTTTATTTACCCCCATATTTCTAACTGCTTGAATGAGTGCGCAACATATGATGTCACCATGGGTGTCAAACCGGGGGTGCAGTAGCTGTCCTAAAGGAACAGAAAACAGAGGGGTGTGATCGTCGCAATGTGCGAAGATATGGGGAGGTTATAGTTTTAATATTACCCAAGTTGCTCTTCTACTTGAGCTTTGGGGCTTGATCGCTAGGTGATGCCTCCCCTGTTCCATACGTTCCTATACAGTCTGATAATACGGCACTCCATAGCTTTGACGAGCCAGTCGGTCACTTCGTCGGTGACATAAAATGACGAAAGAAGAAAATTATGCACAGGCATGCTCTAGAGTTAAGGCACTAATAATATGCCAATCTTCAAGTCAAATACAACCAAACAGACATTCATTAACCCAGGTTAAATCCGCCCGCCTCAGACTTTCATCCATTCTTTATATTGTTCTCAAGAGGATAATATGTCTCCTTCCAAGGCCAGATACTCAGCAATGGACCATTTCGAACAAAACAGCGGCAAAAGAAAAACCTGCTCACGTCACTTTAAAAGTCATTGAACCGAAGGATGAAAGTCTGTATGCTGCTAAGTCAACAATATTAAATGCATATTGTAGATGATAATATCAGGGTCATTGATTCTCTCTACCGATGTTGTTTTAGGTCAACAATCAAGATAGTAGGCTGTAAGGAAGCTGTCTTTGTCCTAGTATTGACTTCTTGCTCCTTGCACTGTGAACTTCACGAGATAACGATTCAGTGATGTTTACAAATTGTAATACTAGGTTATGATGTAATAAGGAACAGAGAGTACAACATTGTACTTTTGAGAAACAGGTATACACGTAAGCTTATAATGATATACATTGTACACTTAAGATATTGGGTCTTGGGTTTCTCATAGATTTAGATCTTGTTCAGGGTGGGGAATTGAAGGCGATGTGAAGAAGTGTTTTCATACAAGTACAACAGGTGGTTGAAAGGATTCAGACAGGAGGATGATTTATAATTAGG
>NW_004797349.1:1206686-1208952 GCF_000002075.1 Aplysia californica
GGCCTCCCCCAGCCGCCCAGGTGTCCCTAGTCCTGCAAAACGCACTTGTGGTCACGTGTGCAGCAGTCATCTACTGCTACCTCATGTTCGAAGATGACCTGTTGGAGCATGGGGACTGGGTGGAGTACGTGGCTTATGCCCTCATCATCATCTTCTCCTCCGCTGCCAACCTGGCTTCCATTGCCAACACCATCGCTGTTGAGAGAGATTGGATTGTAGAGATCTGCGGGCGTAATGAGGATAAACTTGCCAGTGAGTCTCCTGTTAAAGTAAAGTATAGGGCCTACCCCCCCCCCTCCCCCAAACAAACTAAATTACCAGCTTCTGTAGTGTAGAGGTTAGGCGCCTCGCTGTCACATGCACATAGGGGCGTTAGAACACTTACTTTTTATTTACCCCCATATTTCTAACTGCTTGAATGAGTGCGCAACATATGATGTCACCATGGGTGTCAAACCGGGGGTGCAGTAGCTGTCCTAAAGGAACAGAAAACAGAGGGGTGTGATCGTCGCAATGAGCGAAGATATGGGGAGGTTATAGCATATGACATCTAGTAAAGAAGTTGTCAGGAATCTCGGTGTATATATTGACCACCACTTATCAATGGGCTCGTTTGTAGGATCTCTGTCCAAATCCCTTTATTTTCAGCTGAGAAGGATAGGCCTAGTTCAAAAGTACTTAAGCGAAGAGACCACAAAAACACTGGTAACATCTCTTATCCTATCTAGATTAGACTATTGTAACTCACTCCTAGCAGGTCTGAACAACAAATATTTGAATCGTTTACAAGTAATTCAAAACAATGCCGCTAGACTGATAACAAGATCTAAAAAACGAGACCATGTCACTCCATTATTAAAAGAACTGCATTGGCTCCCTGTAAAAGAACGAATAATATTTAAAATCTGCGTCATGTGTTTCAAATGTGTAAATAAAACTGCTCCTTTTTATCTGCAAGAACTTATCAGTATATATAAACCAGGGAGAAACCTAAGATCATCGAACGATAACACCCTACTTGTGACACCTGTAAAATCATACAAATCATATGGAGAGAGATCTTTCTCATATCTTGGTCCATTTATGTGGAACAGATTACCCATGAAACTAAGACAAATAAGAACACTTGATAGCTTCAAAAGACATCTTAAACATTTTCTGTTCCTACAGGCCTATCCTTCATAAGCTTTTAACGTTAGCTTTCATTATATTTGTTCTTTTCCTATGTCTGGATGAAAATAGTCTGTGTGTGTGTGTGTGTGTGTGTGTGTGTTTGTGTGTGTGTGTGTGTGTGTGTGTGTGTGTGTATGTGTGTGTGTGTGTGTGCATTAATGTATATTGCGTGAGAAGAAAGGAAGTAGTAAGAAAGGTTTTTGAAAAATGGGTATTCCAATGTAAAGCGCATTGAGCTACTTTTTTTGGAAATGCGCTCTATAAATGTTATATATTATTATATATTATTATTATTAATATTACTCAAGTTGCTCTTCTACTTGAGATTTGGGGCTTGATCGCTAGGGTGATGCCTCCCCTGTTCCATACGTTCCTATACAGTCTGCTAATACGGCACGCCATAGCTTTGACGAGCCAGTCGGTCACTTCGTCGGTGACATAAAATGACGAAAGAAGAAAATTATGCACAGGCATGCTCTAGAGTTAAAGCACTAATAATATGCCAATCTTCAAGTCAAATACAACCAAACAGACATTCATTAACCCAGGTTAAATCCGCCCGCCTCAGACTTTCATCCATTCTTTATATTGTTCTCGAGAGGATGATATGTCTCCTTCCAAGGCCAGATACTCAGCAATGGACCATTTCGAACAAAACAGCGGCAAAAGAAAAACCTGCTCACGTCACTTTAAAAGTCATTGAACCGAAGGATGAAAGTCTGTATGCTGCTAAGTCAACAATATTAAATGCATATTGTAGATGATAATACCAGGGTCATTTTCTGTATTGATTCTCTCTATCTATGTTGTTTTAGGTCAACAATCAAGATAGTAGGCTGTAAGGAAGCTGTCTTTGTCCTAGTATTTTGAATTCTTGCTCCTTGCACTGTGAACTTCACGAGATAACGATTCAGTGATGTTTACAAATTGTAATACTAGGTCATGATGTAATAAGGAACAGAGAGTACAACATTGTACTTTTGAGAAACAGGTATACACGTAAGCTTATAATGATATACATTGTACAATTAAGATATTGGGTCTGTTTGTTTGTTTAGTATAGGGTTTTACGGCGCTCGCAACTGCATACGGT
>NW_004797349.1:1210254-1211294 GCF_000002075.1 Aplysia californica
TGCGTATGTCTTTCTTCCTTATATTACATTGATTCATTCCAAAAAAAGGCTCGTGCGCAGTCTCATGAAGGCCTTTGGTTAGATAGTAGGCGTATGTTTCTAATAACTTTTTAAAGTCCAATGTGGACAGCGCACGGCTTCACACAACTCGAAAAGTAAACTTAGGCCCTCCATTTTGTGCTCACTTGACCCAATATACACACCCACACTGTATACACGCCGCGACGTAATTCAAAAGAGACGTTTTTAACTTATTTTAAGAAAAGGGAAAGGGTCGAAATTCACTTTTACCAGCCATTCCAGCCGTCAAAAGAGGTCCTCAGTTTACTGTTATCTCTGAATAGAGCTTCAAACACAGGTTCAAAGAGGTCAACCTCCTAAGTATTCTAAATAATGTAGCTGGGGACCTAAAACATCGAAAATTACGATTTTTTTATCATGACCCTTTCAACATTAAATGACTAGTTCGGAAGCCTTGCTTTTTAATAAGTTATTAAAAAGCAAGGCTTCCGATTTTAATGCTCAGTACCTATAGGACCAAGACTGATGAGTAGAGAGCCGTAAAAACTCCCAAAGTAGAGAGACTCTCAGTCAAACAGCAAGCTGCACGAAATACCCCATCTGGTCACGTAGCCAGGAGAGTGACTGTAACGGACTTCTTGGGCTTGTCGCAGAACTGCGTCAAGCGACCAGAGCGGATATTTTTCACCGTCCCATTATTGCAGCAAGTGACCGATTCAACCCAGAATAGTTCTGATCAATATCGCTTGAGGTAACGGAGCTACTATATTATGTGGGGGAGGGGGTATGCTTTAGTTTATTCTTTGCTGTGAACATTATTACTTTGAATACCGTTACCATTTCCATGTCATAATATTGTGGTGCAATAAAATCTCCACAGTCGATCAACAGGAAAACCCAAAACATGTTCCAGAACTGGATGAAAATCAGTAAGTGTATTGTGTGTGTATGTGCGTGTGTGTATGTGCGTGTGTGTATGAGTATAGTTTTGTGTGTGTGTGTGTATGTGTGTGTGTGTG
>NW_004797349.1:1211989-1213688 GCF_000002075.1 Aplysia californica
TCTCTCTCTCTCTCTCTCTCTCTCTCTCTCTCTCTCTCTCTCTCTCTCTCTTTCCATAATTATCTGTCTCTGAGGTTATATCGTATATTATTATATCGTGTCATCATCACCATAAAGTGCAAGATCTGAAACAGACATCGGCGATTATAGTTCTTCATTCATTCATCCGTTTGGTTGCTCTCTAAAAACCTGTATAATCCTGGTGTACTCCCGCCACTCACATATTCAGATTTTCTTAAAGTTTTTCTTGGTCTACCCTTGCTTGGTTTGCCTTTTGTTTTTCCCGTCAAAACAAAATGTTCAAAACCTTTGTGTTGATTCAAGTGTCCTAGAAAATGCATTGATTTTTCGCTTCCTCGTGTACTGTTCTTATCAGTGAGAGACTCACGTGGGCTTCTTTCATTCCTTCCTCGTTAATCTCAAATCTCTATTCCTTCTATGAAAGAGGATTGGATAGGTAACGGTAAGTTAAGCCACACTGCTACACCAACATGTACAAAGGTTCAAGCTGCGGTGGAATTGACTCATGGGTCATAATTATAATTGATATATGTACAATTCCAAAATAAAAAGATGAACGATTTGTTAAACATTATTTTTCTTCTTATCTGATTAGGTAGGTAACGGTAAATAAAAATCACACTGCTAAGATTTCACCAATCTACGACGGAACAGACTCATGGGTCTTATGTACAATTTCCACACAGAAAAGATTTGCGATCGGTTAAACCCTTTTTCTTTATCTTTTGTTCTTTTCGATCAGGAGAGATTCCTTCACGACGTCTTTCCAGCACAGCATGACACTCTCTCGCCACACCAGCCTCAAGATCGCAGCTACAACAACAAAGTGAGTAGACATTGGCAAAAACGAACTGTTCAGAACTTCCATTCAGGGTGCTTTGAAGCAAGGAGGAGCAGTTATTATTCAACTGGGTTCCAGACTGGGATTTTACTTTATAACGTTAATATTCTTTTTCGTTTTGCATTTTAATGTTTCTTTGCAGTCACAACCAATTCTTTGAAGGATCCCTATATATTTATTTATAGGCTATGATTCCAAGTTGTAATTGTTGGTTGATTTAGTGATTAGAACTCTTCAGAGGCAACGACAGTGATGCCAGACATATAAACTATTTATCTATTTCATCCCGTCTAAAAAAAAGACAATTTTGAATTAAAGGTCGTATAATCAATAAGGGGCGTAGAGCTACTAAAAGTATGAATACTGCCCTTACATCATTACAATACTGTTTGTCGATTTTTTCCAAACTAACACAAGTCAAAAACTACCTGATAATACTATGTTCACATTTATGTTACATTTACTTGATAGGTCTGCGTCATTGATGAAAAGTGGGGAAGTAGAGAGCAACATTGATGGAAAGACTTCAAACGTCAAGAAATCATTTGAGGCCAGCGTAAGCACTAAGAAAGGAAAGACGTGTTCTCAAAGGTCAGTCAGGCAGTGTCGTTTTGGGTGGGTTTTTTATATGGTGAGATGTACAATGTATTTGATTAAGGCTTGCATTTAGTGACCAATAGGCCTTTGAGGGGGAGAGGTAGATACAAGAGACACACGGTGAGGCAAGAGAGAGAGAGGAGGGGGGAGAGATAGAAAGAGAGAGAGGGGGGAGCTGGAGCGGGGAAAAAAGGAGTGAGAGAGAGAGAAAGAGAGAGAGAGAGAGAGAGAGAGAGAGAG
>NW_004797349.1:1213982-1215320 GCF_000002075.1 Aplysia californica
AGAACCAGAGAGACGAAGGAACGAGCGTGAGAGAGAGAGAGAGAGAGAGAGAGAGAGAGAGAGAGAGATTGCATTAACCCATGCAGAGAGAGGTACACGAGGAAGTATGTGTTATGAGAAACTGATGTCTTTAACTTATGGTCTGAAAGAGAGAGACAGAAAGCATGGGTCCATGAGCTTACTGTTGCTGTAGAAGACAAGAATTTCTCTTCATATAATATTGTTGACAAAACTGCGTTGCTGTCTGTTTCATTTATTTACACATTTCACAGTGGGTGGTTGACGGGTGCTCTGGTGTGGTTTGCTTCTTCTTTCCTGTCAAACATCTATCGCCTTTATCTCCCCTTCTTCTTTTTTATGTTTGTTACTCTCTTGTAACACCTAATCTTCTGGCGCTCATATGACCTTAGGCACTTATTGTCTGAAAGAGAGAGACAGAAAGCATGGGTCCATGGGCTTACTATTGCTGTACAAGACATAATTTTCTCTTCATGTTGTTTTAAAACATGTGTCGCTGTCTGTTTCATTTATTTACATACTTTTTACAGCTGTCGCATCTTCTCTGGAATCACAATCATCATCGAGGGCTGGAGAACGTACGCCCGCTATGAGGTGTGGCTCAGTGGCCTCTCTCTGGCAATGCTGTACATGACGGTCCTCGGCTTCGACAACGTCACTGTGGGTACGTCCGTCACGCCTCAGAAGTGTGTGGGGGGGGGAGGGGCAACGAAAAGATAGTTTGGTGGAGGAAACATGGCTCTGCTCCTATTATTCGTCCTTGTCCTTCACTAGATCCCTTTTTTCTCCTCGTCGTCGTCTTACTTCTCCTCTCCCTCCTTCTCTGCGTCCAATGCCCTTAACACATTCCCCTGCTCCCCCTCATTCACCATCAACAATCACTACTCACGCCTATTCTTTTTTTTCTCTTGTCCTTCTTCTTGTTCCTTGTTCTTCAAAGCTTCCTTACTCTGCTCCTTGTTCTCCATTTGACGATTTTAGCATTCAAAACTGCTTTCTTTTCCTTTCCTTTGTAATCATCATCAGCAGCAGCATCGGCAGCAGCATCATAATTCTCAACATCAAGCTATACATTTACTTACGAATGCACTTTTGACTGTTTCCTGCTTAACTACACCAAAACTTTCCAATATGAACCAAATGCCTGTTCTGTTCACCCTTAATGTTTTTTTCGTCCGCTAACTATATTGAGTAGGCTACCCCAAAAAAAGGCCAGACACAATTAGAAGGGGAAAAAGAGCTTAGAATTTAAAAACTAGTAAATCCATGATATTTTAATCGTCGTAACCGCTCCTATTATTTTTCTTCCACCACCACCCC
>NW_004797349.1:1215763-1217391 GCF_000002075.1 Aplysia californica
TAGTAGTAGTAGTAGTAGTAGTAGTAGTAGTAGTAGTAGTAGTAGTAGTAGTAATTTTACTCTTGATGACATGCTTTTCTTTTTAGCTAGGTCTTTGCTGTCTTAGTTTGAAGTTACTGGCAATACCACTATGAGATCGCTGTGGGGGAAAAATAGAGAGTATACAATAGTGACACCACTTTTACAAGAAAAGATGAAAAGAAGCAGGAGATGGAGAGCGAGAACTAAGAAAAGCTGAAGGCGCGGCGAGTTGAAGGGGTGGGCCTGTAAAGAGAACAATCTGAACGAGGGGTAATTATGCAAAAGATGGGTATGGGGAGTGAAGGATCAAAGTAAAACTGAAGAAGTTATAGGCTCTAGATCTAATAATGATGCATCTACTAGGAGTAAGAAAACCAAGCACATATCTCTTGAGAGTAAAAAAAAATCAAGACACCGATAGATCAAACAATTTCTTCTTTTTTTTTTAATTAAGCGTTTTTACGCCCCTATCAACACAATTTAGATCAAAGCATACACTATAATAGTGCGGTCAAACATGCATGGCACAACTTATTGTCAAATATCTCCTTGACTATCAAAAACAGATTATCCAACGTTTGCACAACGGCGTAGATCTATATCAGTTTGTTTGAACAGGTGAATATTTTTTCAAACTCCTGCACTCTGTATTCTGGAAAATTCCTGAATAAATACGAATAAAAAAACTCAGTTGATGCTTTCTACAATTTTTTTAAAAGTTTACAGCTCGGGCAATATTGCTTTTAAATGAAAATTATCTGTCATTTTGTTGCTAATCGCAACAGTATGCTTATTGAACGTATGTTTAGGGAACCTTTAGAATCTAGAGCAAAAAAATGTGTTTGCTATAAAATTAATTTCTTGTAAGAAGTTTTGCCACTAAAAAGTGTCATTGGTGAGCTGTGACGTAGGCCATATGCATATATATGCAAAAAAGTGTGCGGGAAGCGGGAAGTAGATATCTACTTACCGCGAACAATCCCATTTTTCTCGTGATGGAGATTCAAAATATTTTATATACATTTATGAAGACATTTTTTAAATCCAGACTCATTTATTGTGGGAAAAAGTGATTAAGTTAAATTGATACAAACTGATTTGCAAAGTATGGGTGACATTCGAGTCACCTGTTAAAGAGATATTTGAGGATAAGTTGCGTAGCGAATTTTTGACCGCACTATAAAGAAATAGATAGATCTATTAGTACATGTACAACTTAAAAATAATTCGTCTTTCTATGTCTACCTTCGATTTTCAGCGGCCACGATACCCGCTGTGGACGTGAATGCATCGACCATCTTGCCGCCAATCCTGAATACCTCTATTCCTGAAAATATCGCGTGTCCGGATGTTGAGAATTCTCTAGTGTCCGTCATTGTGCTTATGGCTGGTATCATTGCGGCCAGATTGGGTAAGTTCCAAGAGCTTTTGTAAAACGTTTTAAACACATTTCCTGCGACTGCTTGAATTCTATCTCCATTTTGAAAGTGATGTATCTTAAAATACTTTTTTAAAAACACTAATCAAAGTCTTTCTTTTTATTTCATTTCATATTCTTGTTTGTAGTAGTAATAGTAGTAGTAGTAGTAGTAGTAGCAGCAGCAGCA
>NW_004797349.1:1217664-1220441 GCF_000002075.1 Aplysia californica
TGTTATTGTTGTTGTTGTTGTTGTAGTAATGGTAGTGGTAGTAGTAGTGGTTGTTGCTGTTATTGTTGTTGTTGTTGTTGTTGTTGTTGTTGTTGTTGCTGTTGTTGTTGTTGTTGTTGTTGTTGTTATTGTTGATTATATTGTTGTTGTTGTTGTTGTTGTTGGAGGAGGAGGAGGAGTAGCAGGGGTAGTATCATGATTCTTCAATCACTAGTAACAATGCTTTCTTCGCTGTCGTTCTCAACGTGGTCATCGCTACATCCGACAAACTAACCGAAACGTCAACAATTCACGCACCAATATAAAAAATATATGTATCTCGTTGTCTAATTACCTCTTTATTCGGTTATCTCATTATCTCATTATTTCATTAACCCATTATCTCATTACCTCATCCTATCATTGTATTATTATTCCATTATCTCATTACCTCGTTATCACATTATCTCATTATCTCATCATCTCATTATTAAATCATCTCATTATCCCACAATCACATCATTATTGCGTGATTCTATGTATTATCTTATTATAACAACATTATCTCATTCTTTCATTTCTGACTCCAGGCCTGTGGATGGCGGATCTGGCCATCACCCAGATGTTCATGGAAACAGTTACTGAGCAAGAGCGAGGAGTGGTCAACGGTGTGCAGAACTCCCTCAACCAGACAATGGACATGATCAAGTTTGGGCTGGTTGTTGGACTACCCTTAGCCCCGCAGTTTGGCCTTCTCGTCATCCTCTCCTTTGCATTTGTCTTTGGCGGTTGGGTCATGTACTTAGTGTTTATTTGTCGCCTCCCGCCAGGCTTATTTAGTCGAGGGAAACTTGGCGCTAAATCAGGCGGATATTCCAAGATATAAAACTGATAGGTCGCACAGGGCTCGTTGTTGGCAGGAGTATCAGTAGTGGAGAGGAGTGCAGTACTTCTATGTTTGTTTTTATCTTCTTTCTTGTCCTCCAGTAATGCTCAACAAAGACGACCTAGGGTTTATGTATACGCAAAAGCTTTTCCTGTAGATATCTAGGCCTATGTATCCCCAACCTAAGGGACTGAAAAAATAACGATTTCTCTAAAGGTTGCAGGAAAAGCTTAACTTTATTTCTCTGTAAATGTCTTAATCCTTAAAGAATATTAATTATTATTGAATGTTTGTATTCTGGAGAGGTTCTTATATAAACGTCATGCGTTGCATACTTTAAGCATGTATCCTTATACAACCATGATACTCAGTGCTTTCGTACAAATCTTCTGACAACATACCATGATTGTCCAGCCCTTACATAATAATGGACCCTAGAGTAGAGGGAGATATTTACATGGATGTCTTGGGCGCCAGTAAATTTCTTACTAACTTTGTTATATTGAATGTTGTCTTTTTATATACTTTTACAAGCAAATGGAGATTAATACTCAATTCTGAAAATGACAAGGAAATCTCAGCACTTACATTTTTTACGAACAACATTCTGACAGCTAAAGAACGAAATTTATAGCAGAAACGGTCGACCTGTCCTACTGGGAAGGTAATAGTGAGCACACAGACGTGAATTCTTATACTTTTCAGTCTGATTCGTTGAATATGAGCAAAGATTGTAAACCAAGAGATGGATCACACCTCATACAAGAGGCACGGCGATCCAAATGTGGCCTTACTAAGGGCGGAGACTCCTGATGGCACAGATTATTGTATTACAAGAACATGCTTGTGAGAAACAAAACAAAATGGTATAATTGTCATATGGCGACGTCTTCATTAATGTTGCTATATGAAGTGACGCATCTGGTATTATCAAAGTCGTAGTAAACACAGGTAACTGCCAATCATAGAGCTTATCTGATCTTATCGCGACTTGAAAATAGGACACTTTATATCATTTTTCAATCAAAAGACCGTTTAATCTAAAGAAAGAAAGACATCTGCAATGCTTTTTAAAAAGATATCACAGTTTCTCAATATGACAAACTCTGGAAAACCATAAACAACAAAAAGTAGAACAATAAATCAAAATTGCTTTGAATAAATCAATAATAATATAGCATTGTTTCCTTCGCGCATCCGATCTTATCTCATTGACAACGATATATCTTTGGTGCGAGTAATTCAATTTATTAACCGACTGTGTGCTCGTCATTACAAACCAAACGAGGAAGAGTCGAAGAAACGATCTGCTACAGTGATAGCAATCTTTTCAGTCCTTTGAGTAAAATACTGGGGGATGTGTTACAGTGCTGGCAATCCTTTCCATGTACTTTGAGTGATGGTCATCATCATCGGAAATGGCAGCAGCAGCTGCAGCAGCAGCAGCAGCAGCAGCTATATCGCCCACATCATAAATCGCCAAAGTGGCAAGAAACATCAAGAATTCATCCAATCGGCAGTTTCCTTCGTTATCGTGATTTTTCGCATTCTCTTCATTACCACGGAAACAGCTGGGTCACCTTGGCACTAACTGAATTCAGGTTTTACATAAATCCAATTTTTTGCCCCACTTTAAAGAAGCTGCCCACCACTTGCATTTCATCTTGATTCATAATTTATAGTTTTGCAATGTCTTTTGTGTTGCCATGGAGACGTTTACAATTACAGTATTTACTGTGTTCCTGTCACTATAATATTTTGAGAGCAGGCAGATTATTCATTTTGTGTACGCTTACGTGTGTGCATGTGCTCAAATACCAATGTGTACCCGTCTCGATCTGATTTCATGTTGTTGAATAATGCTGTGTATCAGGTGCTCATCAATACACACCTCTTATAATACAACCGCCCC
>NW_004797349.1:1223192-1249891 GCF_000002075.1 Aplysia californica
CGAGAGAGAGAGAGAGAGAGAGAGAGAGAGCGCGCGAGAGAGAGAGAGCGAGAGAGAGAGCGAGAGAGATTTCATTGCGCGCAGGCCAGTCCACTCTGAACTCCGAATGTGAATAATACCAGAGAGTATTTAATAATATTTTAGTGTCTCTGATAATACGGACTATGGACTCGAGTGCGACCTCGGTGAACTTTGAGCAATCATTCTTCAGGGCACAGTTAGCCAGCAGCATCCAGCAGTACTAAAGAGTGGGTATAGACTGCTTTCGATTTTGTTCTACGTTATTGCAGTCTTATCGATTATCTTAACAATCTTTGGCCAAATTGACCATATTATAATTTTCTGTCATCGCGGACATTGGAATAGGCTACAACTTGCTTTAGCAGAATCACTATCGATTGCATTTGTAGGGGTAAATAGATCCACTGCTTACCCTCACTTTGTCACATACAGTGGTGTAGCCTACTTGCCCCCCTCCCCCACACTTTTAAGATTATTTAAAACCATCTTTCCAGGTTGACATCAAGGCGCCCCACAAATGGTACCAAAGGCAGTTGAGCATGGGATGTTCGCAGCAGATGAAAAAAAAATCTGAATGGGGTGGGGGCTCAGGACGTAGACTTACTTTTAAAGTGTCTGTGCTTTTACTTCTAATCGTTAAGAAAATATACTCACGATACCATTACTTTGAAATTCCTTGGTATCGAGCATTGGTTGTGTTATGTAAATAGATCTCTCTCTGTCAAGCCTTCTCACTTCTCACCACCTCTCTCCGGCTGCTGCAGTTGTGGTCCGTGGATGTGCCTGCCTGGACTCTGAATGTCTAGTCATCCTCTCCAAAATACATGACGCTTTTTTCACGAACGTTGCGGTGTCAGGCAGCATTCCGTCGGTTTCCTGTTGAGCTGTCATCGCCTGGTGCACCTGGAACTTTCAATAATATTAGAAAACTGTCCCAGACATTTTCAAGAACTTCTTGTCGTGCACCCGTTGAGGCTGTTGCTGTGAGGTGAGTAGCCAAGAGAATTTCAAACAAAGTTAGAATCTAGATTCTAGATCTAGATCTATCTAGATCTAGATATCTAGTTTCTAGATCTAGATTTCTTTTTCATATGGATGGGCGTTCCTCTCTTGATTGATATAGAGGTAGATATCTAGAAGTCAGTTTTAACTTTGAAAATAGTAGGCCTGGATACAGTTTGTTGAGTCACAAGGCTAACAACCTCTCAGAACCTATTGTTACAGAAACTAATACAAGCAAAAACCAATTTCTCTGCTTGGCTGATCGTGGATCTTCTCCGAATGGAGAGTTTATGACGCGAGGCAGTGAAAGCCGAAAGAAAGATGATGGGCAGTAAGCCTCCACCATCATCCAAAAGTCCAAGTCTCCTTGGATTTGATTGTGGAACGTTAGGACCCTTTATATAAGGCTGGAAAAACTGCACAGAGGTCCTTCAAGAGATGCACCGATACCAACTAGGCTACACATACTGGGAATCAGCTAAACCCACTCAAACCAATCTTGACAGAAACGAATGAAAGGAGGGAGCTTTCATTTATTCAGGAAATGAAAGTGATGGACCACACAGGGAAGGAGTAGGGATGATCATATCCAAAACAGCACAAAAGACATTCAGGGGCTGGGAAGCGCACAGCCCAAGGATCATCATGGCCTCATTTGGAATTAAGAGAAAGAACTCAAGGGAAGATGGTAGGAAAGAAGGTCATAAAAACATGAACATCATACAAGTGTGTATGCCCAAACCAATGATGCAAAAGAGGAGAATAAAGAGGACTTCTACACTCGCCTGCAGTGTGTGATTGACAAATTCCAGGTAAGGACATCAACATTGTAATGGGAGACTTAAATTTTATACAAATATAGGTTCGGACAATAGTCACTGTGAGGAAATCATGGGCAGACATGGATTAGGAGAGGCAAATGACAATGGAGAAAGATTCCAGACCTTCGGCTTCTGTGCATTCAACAGCTTGGTTATAGGAGGAACTATCTTCCCACTTAAAATGATTCATAAGGCCACTTGGGTCTCCCCAGATGGAACAACGGAAAACCAGATCGACCATTTTTGCATCTCTTGAAAGTTTAGATGCTCGCTGGAGGACGTCCGAGTCTTGTCTTACGAGGAGCAGACGTCGCATCAGTCCACCATTTGATCCTTGGAAAGATGAATCTGAAACTGAGAAGGTATCTGGAAGTCGTCAAAAGTATGAAGTGAGCCTTCTGAAAGACCCAGCAAAAAAGAATGAATTCAGGTTGGAACTGAAGAACAGATTTCAAGCCCTTCAAGATCTGGATAAATGTGAAGTAAATGAACTCTGGAACAAGATAAAAGAGGCAGTAAATGCAACTTGCCAGAGCACCCTAGGACCCAAAGTCAACGCCAGGAATGAATGGATTTCCCAGGACTGTCTAGATATTGTCAAGGATTGATTATTGCAATTCCTTACTGGCTGGTGTACCTGATGAACAGTTACAACAACTACAAAGAGTACAAAATATTGCTGCCAAAATAATTACAAAAAAACTAAAGCATGATCATGTGACTCTCAAAAGCATTACACTGGCTCCCAGTGAAAGAGCGTATCATATAAAATCTGTTTAACTTGCTACAAGTGCTTAAATGATTTATCACCGGACTATCTAAAACAGCTTTTAACAACCTATGTGCCTCCTTGAACGCTCAGATTATCAAGTGACAAAACAACCCTTGTTAAGCCTAAAATAAATTACAAATCATATATGGCCAACGCTCTTTTTCATATTTTGCCCCACTTGTTTGGAATAGAAGGCTTCCAAAAACTATCAGAGAAGCAGAAAATCTAGAAATTTTTAAGAAGAAACTAAAAGCATTTCTATTTTCATCATATTTCGATTAGACAGAATCCATCCAAGCTGTATATCGTTGTGAGTTTGCATGTGCGTATGTGCATATGTACGTATGTGTGTATGTATGTGTGTGTGGTGCGTGCGTGAGTGAATATGTGTTTGCACGAATATGTAACACTATGTACCTTTAAAATTGATTTGTAAATCCATAATATGTATCATGTTAAGCGCATAGAGCATTGCATGGGTGGATATGCGCTGTATAAATGCAATCCATTATTATTATTAAGTCAAAAGAAGAAGAGAGCTGATGAAGGCCCAAGTCAACAACAGCCATACCCGAACTGAGAAACTCGCTGTACAACAAGAGTACACCGAAATATACCGGGAGGTAAAGAATTCCATCAAGAAAGACAAAAATATCTACCTGAATGGCCTAGCCGAAAAGACAGAGAAAGCAGCAACAGACGGACACTTGCGGATTGTACACCAGACAACGAAAACTCTTTCAGGTAGGTTCAGCAAGCCCACTCTACCAGTGAAAGACAAAGCGGGAAAGACTATTTTCGACCCAGAGGGGCAACTTAACACTGGAGAGAACACTTTGATCAACTCTTGAGCAGACCACCTTCAGAAAACCAACCAGAAATTCTTCCAGCCAGAAATTACCTCCCAATAGTTACGGAACTACCTTTGAGAGAGGAAATGGCTGCAGCTATAACTTCACTAATGTCCCACAAGGCAGCTGGTCCCGACCATACCTACCGGAAGCCTTTAAGGTTAAGGCAGACAAAGATACTTCCGTGGAAATTCCCTATGCTCAATAGTAAAAGGTTTGGCAAGAGGAGGAAATATCAACAGACTGGAAGGAAGGCCACCTAATGAAGCTGCCGAAGAATGGAGACCTCAGCAATTGTAACAACTACAGAGGCATAACACTCCTGTCCATACCTGGGAAAGTCTTTAACAAGATACACCTGGAGAGAATCGAGCTGGCAACAGACAAGAAGCTCCGATGAAACCAGTTAGCATTCCGCAAGAACAGGTCATGTGTGGACCAGATCGCTACTCTGTCATCATTGTTGAGCAATCACTTAAATGGAATTCACCACTCTTGGTCAACTTTTGTTTATGAAAAAGCGTTCGATAGCGTGGACAGGGAAACTCTGTGGAAACTCATGAGGCATTATGGAATACCTGAGAAAATTGTCGAGCTTGTGAAGGCCACCTATGATAGAACAAACTGCCAAGTGTTCCACGAAGGACAACTCTTAGAACCATTCCAGGTACAGACTGGAGTGCGACTAGGTTGCTTGCTCTCACCTTTTCTCTTCATACTGGCAATTGACTGAGTTATGAAAGAAGCCACCAGAGGCAAACACAATGGAATACAGTGCATCCCTTGGCAGCAGCTGTACGACTTTGACTTCACTGATGACCTTGCACTGCTCTCTCACACAATTGTTCGGATGCAACAAGGAACTCAACAGCCTATCAAGGAGTGTTGGCCTGCGTATACATCCGGGCAGGTCGAAAGTAGTGAAGCTAGGAAAACTTTCAAGCCCTGCTGTGATAGTGGAAGACTCTCCCCTGGAAGAAGTGGACTCCTTTACCTACCTTGGAAGTGTCATCGATGGTAAAGGTGGAACCGAGGCAGATGTTAAAGCACGAACCGCCAAGGCAACGTCAGCATTCAATCAGTTATCAAATGTCTGGAAAGCAAGCAACATCTCACTGCGCACTAATCGACTCTTTAACTCCAATGTCAAGTTTGTGCTCCTCTTCGACTGCGAAACTTGGAAGACAACAAAGACAATACTGAATAAAGTCCAGACTTTCATCAACAGATGTATGAGGAGTATCTAAGAATTAAGTGGCAGGATAGAATAAAAAATGAAGAGCTGTGGGAAAGGACAGGACAAAAGGACATAGAAGAGTAGAAATAGGACTAAAAAAGTGGTCATGGATTGGACACACATTCAGAAAGCCCAGCGGAAGCATCACAGGACAGCCGCTGCAGTAGAACCTTCAGGGAGCAGGAGGCAGAGGTAGGCCATGGGAAACATTGAGGAGATGAGTAGAAAGGGACATGAGAGAGATGAAACTTACTTGGAACTAGCTTGGAAGGATGGCCCAGGACAGATAAATGGAAGGAGCTTGTATGTGGCCTATACCCTGCCAGTGGTGGAAGGCATTGATGATGATGATGATGCTGGATACATGATAGATCTATGTAAAATTATTTAAATGATTCAGTCTAAATCTGGTTCCACTGATCAGTTCCTCACAAGCGGATAGCTAGAGAATGACAACAATACGTTTTTGGCTGATATTTATAGTGACAGCCATCTTGTTTGACCACCTTGCGAGGGGGATGCCCGCCGCGTCATCTGATCGTGATTTTAAAAATAATGATGGTTTTGCAGTGGCAGTTTCCAAGCTCCTTCAACATAACATCACCCCTCCACCCTTCCCCTCTTCCCCCCTGCTTTCTGCCCCTTCATCCTTTGAGTCTTTCCTAGTGGTTCCCCCTAGTACACTGCATTTGTACCTCACAGTAACCATTTGCAAACCTTGCAGTCTCGAATTACTCTATGTGCTGCTCAGCATCCTATTGAGGCCATAATTTTGTGTAAGTGCTTAATTTCTTGTGCTTACAAAACTATCTAGATCTACTAATAATGATAATTAAGTTTGATTTTGAAGGCCTACTGTTCGATTTATTGATGATTAATATGTATGAAACGAATAAATATTGAATGCAGCAGCTAGACAGTTCCTACTAGAAAATTTAGCTACTTCCTAGTTTTTTAATCAAAACATACATTCTGGGCAGCATGTTATTAATGTTGTAATTCTATTCATTTGAGTTATTCTCAATTATTTTATTGAATATGCACATACCCAAACCTGAAGTGTGAGGCTGTGTACTGTGTGGGTTCACTTTTTCATTGTTTTTTTAGACTGTCTAAAACACTGGTGAAGTTTAATAATGGTTTAACTTTTGTTAAATTGAAGTTAAAGGTAAATTGGAAACCAGACTGGCCCCCAAATTCAAAGAATGAATAGAATGTTCATAGTTTTGTCCTTCTATTTTATCTGTTTCTTGTTTAGTGAGGAGTGATGACTCACTGAAAATAAAATATTATGTTGGAATTGTCAGCTCAACAGCTATTTTTCTTTCCTGACGCAGGGGGAAAATGAATAACAACAATTACCCTCTGGATTACTCTCGTGGCGGTATCAAGGAGTTCAACCAAAGGTTCTTGGACAGTGCTGCTCGTGGTGACCTTGCAGAAATAAGCGGTTTACTGGGTAATGCTACCAGGGTGTTGTAAATGCTTTAAATTCTTACTTACTGTTTGTTTTAAAATTGAAGTTCATCTTTATTATGAGTTGTGTTCATTGAAGTGTTGTATAAACAAAAAGTTGTAACATAAAAGTTAAAACACTTTGACAAGGTAAAGTAGAAAACAGTAGCCCACTTCTCGGAATTTTTTTCAGTAGAGGCCCTACCATTGTTGGTGATTGTTTACTGGGGAAGCAGAGTGGAACCACAAGAAAAATCTGTGTAGTGTGTGAAAAATTGTTATATCTAAGTTTCTATATAATGAAGAAATGTTTGCTTGTTTTTTTGCCTTGTAATGTAAGATGTGTTTTTTGTATCCTTAGATATTTTGTATTAAAATGACTTTTGCACACGGAGGCGTCTATGGGAACAAGCTTTGCAGAAACAATTTAATGGGCCACATTATTTATAGTTCAGGTTGTCAAATTAATGTTGCTCTATAATATCTATTTAAAATGACTTCTGCAGCATATCAGCATATCATGTGCAAGCAGTTCAGGTGCTCTAATCCTGAAATTTTAAAATTTTATTAGATTGATGTTTCTTTGTGTGTGGTATGTGTTGCATCTGCTCTGGAAATATTTTGTTCAAATTCAGATTCTAATTGTTGAAAAAAGCAAATATATAAATATAATGTCGTAAACCCAGAGCCCATCAAATTCGCACTGGCAAAATATCCTTAGCTCATGGTCTTCTGGGCTGCATGTCTCGAAGTGTTTGGTTTATATGACCTTACATGGCTATGTGCATCATCATGTGGCTTCAGGATCTGTAATACTTGAATTTAAAGCTATCAGTCCCTTCCTCAGTGCTATCTGTAAATCCTTTTATCTTTAAGCTAATTTTCTCAAAGCCTTTTCCCATCTACATGTCAATGAGCTTGATATTATATTCAGCGCAAAACCAAACTCAGGCAGGCAACAGCCAGCAGTCAGGGAGTATCTTCTTTTTATTTGACAGGTGCTGTGGATATCAACGTGAAAAGTGAGAGAGGATGGACGGCTTTGATGTTTGCTGCACGAAATGGACAAACCCATGTCATATCCATACTTATAGAGAGAGGGTAAGATCTGGGTTAACGGTAACACGGAGTGTGGAAAATAGGATTTCATGCTTGATAACCAAAGAAATTGAAGTTTACTTTAGATTGTAATGACCCTGGATTTTTATTTTAATGTGCAATACTTTCTAAAATTGAACAGTTACCTTTTCACAGGGATGCATTTGCCATTTTCCTGATGTAATCTGGACTGTCTAGTTATATCACCCTCCTTGAATAATATGTTTTTTTGTTTTTTATCTTTTTTTAAAATTACATCATAAGGTTGTTTTTTCCCCATTTTTTTTTTCTCGCAGTTGTGATGTAAACTGCTTGAATGCCTCTGGACAGACTGCCCTGGAAATCGCTCGCTTCTGGAACCACAGTGAGGCTGCTTCTGTATTGTCTCAGCATAAACAGGGTGTGGAGTTCGACCAAATCCACAACTACTTCTCTCTCAACCCACTGTATAGGGCTTCAGAAATGAGGAAAGATACCGCAGGTCTTCAAGCAGCCAAAAACAACATGTCCACGAAATTTGTCTTGTTCTCAGATCAGAAGCCCTTCTTATTGAGGTCAGAAGAGCCTTCAAGAAAATACAAGTGAGTTTCTGTTGTTGTTCCTTAGTTTGTCTTGTGAATAGTATTATCAAAAATATAGTTAATCTGTTTCCCATACAGTGTCTTTCTAACTGATTGATAACAACAACTTTTACTATGGTTTTAGATACCAGCTCTATAAACAATGATAGCAACATGTCCTAATGGTTTTTGGGGGGGGTTCAAAGTTGGATGTTCGTGATTCTTTATGCCACTTATGCGTCAAGATTTTTACCTGAAATGTAGATGTTGTCAGGAAACATTTATTTCCATTACCACTTTCCCTAAGTAGCCCCAGCTCATTGGATAAACCCTCAATAAATAACTTGTTGTTGTTGTTATCAATCCAGCAACCACTGGGCTCTCGCCCTTCTGTCCAATGCCATGAAGGGATAAGTGCAGATTTGTTGCAGTTGCTGTAAAGTTCCATAGAGTGTGTTGTCAATGTTAAGTCTCGGAGGGAGAAGTGCAGCTCTGATGTCATTTAGGGCTGCACAGTTGTAAAGGTGATGTTCCACAGTCTCCCTTTGCATAGTCACACAAAAGACATATTGGGGGAAGTTCAGGTTTTATTCTTTTCAAGTGAAAGTTGAGCTGTATATGTTCTGTTCGAAGGCGGATACTTAACTAAAATAATAGTCTATTCCCTAAAAACGTAGTGTTTTGTGGCGTCAGTGAAAAATTCACCATTTATTGTAAAATAGGTTTAGAAGTACAAAAGTAGACATATGTAAAGCTAAAGATCTATAGAATGCTGTGTGGAAAGGAAAAGGAGCTGTGATAATATGAAATATGACAGCGAGGTTATGAACATTGACCATAAAAAGCCGAAAAATGTTACTTTTTTACAAGCCCTAGATCTAGATCCAGATCTAACTGCATTCCGTTCATGAAGAAGATCGTTGTGTGGCTCATACTCGCTATCAATATCACTGTAATGATCTATAGACTCTTCTTCCTCAGATTCTTCTTGAAATATCATGTCTAGTGCAGTATTTGCAGGCATGAGACGCGCTCGCTTTGACCTACTAATTTTGGAACATCTATCGTTTTGTTCTAAAAAGACCCTCACTAACATCATCTTTAAGCAAAAGGGAAGAAACCAATAAAACGTTTTGACCTTCCATATCATTAGAGTGACATCCCTTACCAAATCCTTTATTCTTTTGTTTAAAAAATTCTTAACACACCGATATGTGCATTCCGCATTGAACGAACATTCTCGTGACGCAGAGCGGCGTGCGCTGCGCAGCCAATGGTAAAGAAAGCTGGCACACACTGGTGTACGTTTAGTAGGGAAAGTGTTAAACCCCATATTTCATTTTAAACTCAGTATCTGTAAAGCTGCTTCAGTAGTATATTGAGTGTTAGGGCTCAGGCTCAAAAAGCTGTGTATTAGAAATGTTGGCAATATTTTGCACTTTTAAGTCAGTATCCCTGTATGTATGCTGGCTTCTTTTTTTTTATCTTCAGGGTTTCAAAGTAGTTTCCATAGTTGCTCCAGTCGTAAGAAATTAAAAGAAATTCAATTCATTTGTTTTTTGTTTCCATTTTAGAGAAACCTGTGAACTCTACCTTTGCAATAACTTAGAATTATTTTGATTCAGATTTGCTGTTTTCAACATTAACCAGCTGGGCACAGAATTACTTGAGAGAGGGACTGTTATATTCCTGGGACTTGAAACTTGGGACCCTGATTCAAATGCTTGGTTTGCTGTTGACATCAAAGAGGAATTGTCAGATATTGGTCCAAAGGTATGCTCGTAAGAATTTCAGCCTTCAGAAGGGGTATCTTAATTGCTAATATGTAACAAGTAGTTTCAAACTCAACAGGTCTACTTTTGGAGTGCTACTTGCCCTGTGGATGTGATACTGGGCTGTAGTAAGGGCTGCATTGATTCTTGAACTTTGGTAATTTATGTACCTTTTATTACTTCTCACCCACTTGGCCGAGTCTTGACGGAGATAGGCACTTGTTGTTGTTGTTATTTTCAAATCCCTTTAGCTGCGAGCATTTCGCTCTTGGCAGCGCAATGCCTCCCTCAAGTGACCACATGTCCTTGTCATCTGGTCAGTGCCAGAGTAGAGCAGGCTTTGTAAGACTGTAGGTGTGTGTAGGAGCCTGCGTCGAAGAATTGCCAGGGTTTGGGCAGTGAAGGAGAAGATGATCAACGGTCTCCTCGTGGTAGTCACAGTGTCTGCAATGGGGTTCCCACATGGGATTAATTCTATTTATGTGCTTGTTGGTGTGTAAGTGAAGATAGGTACTTAAAAGAAGGTTTAGTCCCTTAAATAATAAACAGTGGAGATCGCTGAATTTGAAAACGTTTAATCTGAAAATAGCATTATTCGAAAGTAAACAGAATCCCTGACTGTTTTCTTGTTTGTCTTTGTAAGAAAACTACCAATTAGTCGAAATACTCCTATTTCTACCCTCCGGGGCGGTGCCACAGAGGCCATTCCCAAACAGGGGAAATTTCTCGTTCTAATGCACAGTAGAATTTAGAATTGTAAATGGGCTGATCCAACTATGTCATGCTCATAACTGTGCCTGAATTACAACAGGGTACTGCTGCTTTTTCTTTCCTAATCCTTACTATAGTCATTTTACTCTACTTCTTTTGTATTATGTTTGTCACAGTCTTGTGAAACGCTATTTCCGGGGTTCCTTGTTAGTCGAAGCAGACTTTGTGCGTTGAAGCTAGAGAGGTGAGAAGAGTAAGTCTGATTCCCTGTAAGGATTTCTCTGTTGAAATCCACCCCTTGGCGCTCAAATGACCTTATGTCGATGCGGGCGCCGTAAAACCTCTACTAAAACAATAAAACAATGTCTGTTTCTAAACCAAACAGGATTTCAAAGGTTATGTAGTTTTATTTTTCCCTAGCAACCCCGTAAGTAATGCAAATTTATTAAATTTTACACATGTAAAGATAGCAAAATTAAAAGTGAAAATGAGAACATAGGTGTGTAATTATCAGAAAGAGTAGAGGCATTGCCAGTGCACTATTTGCCTTCGTATATCACACATGAATAAGCCTACACGTACACTGTGTGCAGTGATGCTAGGATAGCGAATGTCTCTTGCGAGACCTTTGGTTGTCTCTGCGAAGCTAATTCACATATGCTTTCACATGAGCACGTTTTTGCATTTGATAAGATAAGATAATACTTTATTATCCCCGAGAGAAATTTTTAATTTGCTCTTCAGGACCGTAAAAACACATATAGGTACACATAAAAAAATTAAATTATATATTACTCTCATTAAAATTCGATATGAAAAGAAAAGTGAAGGTGACAAAAAGTACATTTCACATCAGATGTGTATTGCTCTTTAAAGTATATATCTGTATATATAACTCCAAAGGTCTTGAAATTAAATTCCTTTGGAGTTATATATATAGATACATACTTTAAAGAGCAATACACACCTATGTTTATTCTGACAATAACCTTATGCTAGATGGTCAAAAACTTCTTTTATATCTTTCTTTCTTTGTTTTTAGAGGTCCATATCTGCCTCTGCGGGATCTAACAATTTGTGTGGAAAAGGGGTATGATGAGTCGTTTATAATGCTTTTTTCTTTTTTATAGTTGTGATGTTATACATTTCATCAGTTCTAGTAAGGTCTTATCCACAGATCCTGCTGGCTTTCTTAATGGTTCTGTCAAATTTTTCTTTACCTTTCACCGTACAATTCCCAGCCCAGCAGCAAATACAAAATAATAGCTCGCTTTCAATCATAGAATGGTATAAAAGGGACATAATCTTATCAGAATGGATGTATTTCATGACGCCACTGATACTGGACCTTCTTTCTGTTCTGTTATAGACCAGAACACAATTCAAAGAACTCCTACATCTATTCAGTTCTGTGTGTGTGTGCATCAGATTAAACATGCTGACATAATTGAAGAGAAAGCATATTGCAATCTGCCTACAGCTCTCATTGGGGTTACTGAAAGAGAAATTTTGTAAAGTGAAATTTGCTGCAAGCACGGTAATCCCGTACAGTATTCCAAAAGCTGTGTTGTTGGCAATCATTATTTGGAGAAAAAAAAAATTGCAATGGAAAAGTGGAGTCAGGTTTTTCCAGCCCTACCTGAAGAAGATAAAGAAAAGAAGCCATGAAGAAGCAGTCTCTCTAAACCGAAAATAGGACAAAACCTCCCCAAAAAATTGGGTGGTCAAGCTAATTTTTGTTTCAGCAATCTCCACTGCAAATACTGTGTTGATCCTGCGTATTTTATTTTATTGCTGCCATTTTCAAGTATACCGAAACTTGCTCCTGTCTCAGCAGCTTTTTATGTCCAACAGAAACATTATTTGAATGGGGAAAAAATATATATAACAGGTGGCATTCTGGGTGTTTTTTTTGGTGAAAATGAGAAACTGAAAAACAAAAAGAAAACCCAACTTTTTTTAAGTTTAGAAAAAAATTACTTTGTAAAGTAGTAGATCTCTGTTAATCATCAAAGTTGCAGATGTCTATATTATTATTCAAACTGAAATTCAGCATGAACCTTTTTATCTCAGCTTAGCATGTTATTGTAAAAGAAGAGAATGGTTCCAGTTTTACTAGCATCTGTGGTGTAGCAGTCATGCTCTTTGTCGTTGCATGCAGAAGATGCGAGTTCCATTTCTGTGTGGGTTTTTTTTTTGGTAAGTGTTTTACGGCGCTTGCAACTGCATTAGGTCATATGAGCGCTCGGGACTCATTAAACATTTTATGTTTGGTAGAAATTTATTTTGCATTTTGCCAGTGTGTCGCCCGAAGTCTACACTTATCGATTTTTTTAACACAAGGGATCTTTAACGTGCGCAACTTTCACAAAGAACCTCAGAGATTTTTCGCCCTTATCTGAGAAGGCTAGATGTTAGATCTTACCTACCATAAGATCAGAGGTGTGGATGAAAGACAGCAGTAAGAAAGAACCGAGGAGTAGCTGTAGAAAAGTTGTAGAAAGAGTCAGGAGCTGAGAGGAGGGAGCAAAGGAGATTAGGGGGTGGGGGACAGTTGGAAACAAAAGCAGACGACAGATCATTGTTAGAGAACAGGACAGGAGGTGAAAGGAGAACAATTTAGAGAAGAGAATATTCGTCACTGTCCGAATTCGATCCCGGGACCTATTGAATGAGAGGTGAACACTGACCTCTAGACCATGAAAGTCCCCTTTTTCATTCTGTGTGTGGAGAAATTTTTATTGAGTATCTCCATCTGTCTGCTGAGATGTTGTATGCTTCTCAGCCGGAGTTGATTCTAACAGGCAGGGGTTGAAGCCGCTGTTCTCCTAAATGTACTAAATAATGTCGATGTGGGAGTAAAATTTCTGCCTAAATTTTTTACAATTATTTTTGTGACTGCCCTACAGACAACACTACAGTCTAGCAGTGAACAGTGTCCAGCTTGACTCACCCTCTCTTGATGTATTTTTACAGTTCTTCCCTGAAGGAAAATATGCAACTCCTTTCCCAGTGACAATGCAAATGGAACCAACCCAGGCAGGGATTTTTGCGGAAGCACACTCTGTCTTATGCTGGTTGGATAAGTACAAGTAAGTCTTTTAAGATGTCACCATAGGCAAGATTCTGTGACATAAGCAAGGCAAATTTTGACTGGGTCCGCCTTGTCTTCCATCCATCATTTTGATTTGTATAGATTTTTCTTCTGAGGGTCCTGGTTAGCAAAAAAATGGATCTCAAAAACCACTATGCGGGGCTTTCTTTGAAATGTTTCGCAGCAGGAAGTTGTTATACATATTCTATATTCAAATGAAATCATTGCACATTGGTTCGGGGAATATAAAACAGGTCTGGAATGCTGTGTGGTTTTGGTTTTTTGAAACATAATTATTATTGCTAGTTCTTAAGGTTATTCTCTCCTCCTGACAATATTTATATCAAACAGTCCTACTCTCTCCAGTTGTAAAGTTGAAGTGCCCTCTGCTGCTGTTTCTACGATATTTCACTTACACAGTTTCTGTACTTTTACCCATACTCAGAATTAACCCCTTTGCTGCTGCGCCCGTAGAATTTACTGGCCTGAACCGTGTAACGCTGTGCTTATGGCCCGTAGAATTTACGAGACTGTAACAGAGGTTGCTTTGATACCAATCATAAGGGAAGTTGCTGCTAAAATCTTTTAATTATTATTGAGGTATCTTCCCTTAATGTTTACCTCCACACCCCCCACAAGAGTTGAACAATACTTGACTCAGATGGACACTTTGGTCTATTTATAATCTGTATGGAATATCTCAGTGTCAAATGGGTCTTTTAATCAAAACAAGTCAACCTATTTTGATAGTTCTTTATCCAATAAATGAACTCCCAATAAAAGAGACCTGTTTTGGGTAATTGCCGAAAAGTAATTTGATGCCGAAGTTATGGTTAAGGAATGTGCTTGAGCCCCGGCACAGCAGTTCTGACCTCGAGCCGCTCCTTCTCTCTCTTTCTTATGGGGCTGTGACGTCTTAAACGGTCAGCGATGCCGACAGCACGCAGGAACTCAACACTTATTCAGGGGTCTTTGAAAAGTGCTGAAAGTTGGTCACTAAAATGTTCCAGCAGACGAGTACCACGAGCCGCTGGGAGCGGCTTGCCGGAGATAAAGAGTTAGAAAATACGATATGATTTTTTTTTTTTATTCTTTACTCTTTAGTTATGAAATTGCAACTTTTTGTGTAACACATTTTTCATCCCTTTTTTCTTCCCTTTTTTAATCGATTTTATCTTCTTGAATATTTTTTATTCTGTGATAACTGTTTTTCGTCTCACCAGAGAACATACATTAAGGTCTTGAGTGTTTCGTAGTCTCTCAATATAAAATTGCTAAGAAGACTTTGTCTCTACAGTTCATGTAAGTGCAAAATGTGCATCTTTACTCTTGCACATGCTCAGAATTGATATTGACCAAAAGTGTGCTTGCAATGTAGGTTAGTGTTGTATTGAGCAAGCAGATGAAAAGAATAGAAGATTTTTCTGTTCTATCTGTTTATCTATAGATTAAGGCAAGACTGACATATGTTTCTACATATATACCTCTCAGGTTTTGTTCTACTTGTGGAAGTGCCACCAAAATTGCTGAAGGAGGTTACAAAAGAGTTTGTCAAAATTGGGAATGTTCAAGTAACAAGGGTGAGTTCAGTGTTTTTACTCCTTATTGAACCATTTAAGAGTGTATTTCTTCCCTTCTTGACGTACTTTACTTTTTCCTTTCTCTTGCATCATTAGATGATGAGGAGAGGTAATTTTGGGCCAAAGACTAGATGGGTGGTTTCTGTTGTAGATATGTCAGTCTGTTGGAGGACCTCTTTGACGCCATCCAGTCTAGTTTTTCATGGTCTTCCTCTGCCTTTGTAGCCTGATTCTCTTGCTTTTTTTTCTCTTCTTAAATTAACAGGAGAAACTGATTGGGTTTTTTTTTAATGAAATTGTCAAGAAGTCATAAACTTATTGTGCTCTCTAGATTTGATTTTGCTATAGTTCTAAAAGATCATGTCGGGTCATTCCTTCTATACAGATTTGAATGCTGTACAATTACTGAAGAATGAAAATTGAAAATAAAATAGAAGCATCAGAATTGTGGTTTGGTGGGAGACTTGAGAATTTATTGGAAGGAGAAGAAATCAAATGAGGCAGTGCTTAAAGAAGCATAATGGGAAGCTCACTAATAAGAACTCTTTAATCATCATAAGGGTCTTGAAAATATAGTTGTTACTGGTAAAATTGATGGCACGTAGGGTAGGGGTAAACTCAGAGCAACTTACTTAGAAAGCCTCAACAGATAGGTGATGCGGACAGACCATGATCATTTTTTGAGCATCCGAGTAAAGAAATGAATGGCTACCCATGATGACCGATGTCCACCACAGATCTAGCGCACAATGAAGATGATAGTTGTGCATCTCATTTAACCAGTACTCACCTTTCAGGTATCCTCTGTAAACACGAACAAACGAATGATCGCCCACCGACCTTTTATCCTATATATGTCAGTCAACAAAAGGTTCCATGACAAATTGTAGATGTGCCCGAAGAAGTGATGCTAGTGTTTGGACGGAGTGATTGTAAAAGAAATAGATGTTGATAAAAAAATTGATGGATGTTCTGCTTTTTTGTTTAGATATATCATTTTTTTAATGCGAATTGCAGGTGTTCAAAATACTTGCTATCCGCGTGTGGACCCATCACTCATCATGCTGGTAGTGTCACCTGATAAAAAAGATTGCTTGCTTGGAAGGCAGAAAAGATTTCCCCCCAAGATGTACTCATGTCTTGCTGGATTCATGGAACCAGGTGCGGTTGTTCATTGGTGTAGATGTTACTGATTCAGTAAGCAATCGATTGTTTTCCTCCCTGCGGGTGTGTTGTTGAAGATATTTATTTTTTCTGTGTGATGATTTTTTACTCTTTACTGTTTTTATAATTCTCTTGGGAAAATGTATTTTGTTTACAGGTAGATCCAACTTTTTTTCCTTTTTTTGTTGTTCAGAATATGTGAATATGGTAACAACGATGTCATCTTTGAGTTTAGTGTGAATTTTTCAATTGATTGCTTCTTGTATCCTCTCTATTTTCCTAAGAGAAAATGTTCCACAAAAGTTTTGGTCTCTCAAGTTGAAGGAAGCTTTGTGAATCTCATGTCTGACTTTGTCTTTATGTTGTAGTGCCATGACTCAAGAAAGAAAAATGGATTACAAATAATGAGAGGCTGTTTTAAAAGGACGTAGGAGTTTTCATATTTTCAATCACATGCACATTTTTTCATCTTCCCCTCTCCGGTATAGATTTATGTTGACACTCAACAAATATATATATAGACATTCTGGTTCAAAGCGTTCTGAATATGAATTAAACCTTGAGAGTTTGTTTTTTTTAATTCTGAGAGGAAGAAAAGAATTTGAATTCACTGATGACTCTAAAGTACCATAATCCTTTTTAAAATTTGACAGGTGAATGCCTTGAGGACACATGCCGAAGAGAAGTAGAGGAAGAAAGTGGCATCAAAGTTGGTCGAGTTGATTATCATTCCAGCCAACCATGGCCCTTCCCTGCTGTTCTAATGCTTGGGTGTATAGCTTATGCACGCACAAGTGCGCTAAAGGTATGGATGCATGTCTAATACCCATAACTACTCAGAAGTTTCAGGAAGTGTTCGTTTTGTTGTCGTTGTTGTTGTTCTTCTTCTTCCTCTTCTTCTTCTTCTTCTTCTTCTTCTTCTTCTTCTTCTTCTTCTTCTTCTTCTCCTTCTTCTTCTTCTTCTTCTTCTTCTTTTCTTCTTCTTCTTCTTCAAAATATCAAGAGTTTTTCGCCCTTCTTCTGAGAAAACTGGGTACTTGTTGCCCCCGAGCCTCCTGTAATGGATGTCTTTATTCAAACAAATAGTTGTCCTCCCACCATGCCAATCTGCGTGCCCTGTGGCAAAGATTTAGACACGTTACTTCTAGACTTGTGGGTGGTTGGCGGGTGCTCCTTTTCTCCTATCAAATGTCTATCTTCCTAATCTCTCCTCCTTCTGTTTTATGTTTGTTACTCTTGTAACACCTCTAATCTTCGGCACTTATATTACCTTATTTTGTTGCGAGTCCCATAAAACACTAAAACTAAAAAAAAGAATTCTAGACTTTTTGCCTATCTGGTGAATTTTGTAATGAAAACAATGTTTTGTTCTCCCCTCACACCCCCTTTGGTTTAAAAATTATGTTGGGGAGCTTAAAATTAGATGTTCTACTTCTACAGTGCAAGAATCTTTATTATTTTTTGTTTGACAAAAAGTATCTGTACTTAAAAGAGATATATGAGTGTATGAGAAGGAAGAAATAAGAGGAGAAAGAGAGAGGACAGGATTGAGAGGATGACAATCCTCACAATGTTCAGAATTAGATGCTAATGTCATGTCTTCATAAATATGTGTCAATGCCAATCAAAATCAGACATAAAATTGAAATTTCACAAAGTTTGTAATATTAGAGTGAAAAACTATCACCTTTCCCTGCAAGAAAAAATGCAGTCAAACGGGACAATGTTTGATGAAAATGGAAATTTTAAGACTGCAAATTACAGGAAAATGAAAATGAAAAACCAGGCAGTGGTTCTATAAATAGTCTGGCTGTTTAGGAAAACAGGTTTGTAAATCGAAAGGGTTTTGAAGCCCAAATTCCTTCTTCTCGTTCCTCACTCTCATGTCAGAGAGACCATACACTTCTCAGAAATAAATTAAAACAAAACACATATTTCAGAGTAAAAGTGCTTATTTTGATATGAAATGAAACCCAGAGCAACAAACTTTCAAGACATGAGATGAACAAAAAATTCAACGCTGTCGGATTTTTTTCTTTTTGAGTTTCGCAGCTTGGAATAGCCCGTCGCATCTTACATCTGAATATGACTGACATTGGCACAAATTTGTATTGAGTTTTTGTTTGATAGGGAATGTTCTTACGTCAAGTGGTTCCTCAGTGTTCCAAACCTTATCCTCAGGTGGACACGAGTGAGTTGGAGGAGGCTCGTTGGTTCTCTCGAGCGGAAGTGGCACAGATGCTAGCGGGTCAACACCCACATGGCCTCTATGTTCCTCCTGGAGAGGCTATAGCGCATCAGCTGATCAAGTCATGGGTGGCAAGCAGCTTTTCCAATTTATAGGATTGGCTTTGAATTGTAGTTTCTGTTTGTTTTTCATGCATTAAAGAAAGGATTTTTTATGGTGGGCTATGTCATGTGGTACCATTTTGCCCCCCCACAAAACAAAAAAAATTATAATATGGTTGAATAGGCAGCTCATAGAATTTATAGGATTGGAAAGGTTGGTTTTTTTTATAGTTTTTTTTTGTTTTTCGTGCTTTAATAAGGATTTTTATAATGGGCTATTTCATGCAATACCATTATGCCTCCTAGAATATTTTTGTGATATAATTGAGCAGATTCTAAAGTTTGGAACTGGAAATGGAGAGTTGATTTTTTTGTGTACATCAACATTATTTCTTGAAGCTGAAAGTAAATATGTGTGACTTTTGATTTTACTCCTTTTCTTAAAAAACCACCACAGGCACAACTCACATGTAAGCTTCTGCTTCTGTCGTCAGAACTAAATCCACCTGCTTTAGATGAAAATTCTTATGCTGTCAAGAGAATTATCAGTCACTGTTAGGTATAAGCCTTTGAAATATAAATCTGCATAAAGATAATGATGATTTGTTGGAAAGACAGGGTACTGAACAATCAACAACTTGTTCTCATAATTTGTTTGAATCCTGAAAAAACTCTAGAAAACATCCGAATTGGCTTGCTTCGGACATATAATGAGGCAAGATGGTTTTCCAAAAACAGTGCTGATAAGAAAAATAGAAAGAAAGAGAGAAACGTTAAAGGATCAAGATGTCAAAGGACAAATTATATAAAAGACTGGACAGGGAGCAGAAAAAATGCTGGCTGAGTGCATGACAATGGCACAGGACAGATTGGCTAGGAGAGGTGTGGTTCATCTACCTCAGTCCTGGGACAACACATGATAACAACAACTACAACGAAACCTCTGTGTGCTGAGATGTATAGGTGTAATGTTTTCTTCGATATATCGCCTCTGCCTTTCTTCTTTTTTTCCTCCATATTCTAACTTCTGGACCAAGTGTGCTGCCATTTAACATAACATTTTTGTCTAGTCAGAGTTAATGAACAAATTGGAAATTGTAAGTACTTTAAGTCCTCAAAGTTGAATTATAGGGCTAGTTGTAAAATTTGTTTTGTGTTCTTGTTCAAGAATTTGATACGGCTACTGTGACACTTTATTGCTGAATAAATGCTATGTGATTTCCATACTTTTCTTGTATTGAGCAATCAGGAATTTACTTATCAGACTTTTCTTTGTATGAACGCAGAAGTCAGGATTATATTACATGTTGATCAGATTATTAGGATATCAAAGATGAAAGTCCTTCATATATGTTTTTATGGACATTCAAAAGGTATCCACTGGTTGATTCTTTATTTCTTCTTTCGTGATCATATGTGATGTCAAGCATAATGTAACTTATCGTTGATTGCGTGCTTCCATTTATCACAGTAAACATTTAATCAGTGGTGCTTGACTTTGAAGATGAATATGAAGTCTTTAGCTGGCATTAAAAAGATATGTTTACACTATGCAATACACATGACTTTTTTTACTGAATGATTGTGATCAATAAATATGCTTACAGTTTCATCCTGGTTTTGCTGTTATCAGTTGATGTGTTGTGCAGTACCCCATGTCCTTGACACTGTTAAATGATTATGCTGGTGATAAATTAAGAAACACAGAAGAAAATGGAGTTCATTTTATATACTAGGCTGTGACATATATTTTAAAAAAGAATTCACGCTGCCTTTGTTGAAAAAGGTTTGCAGTTTTGGGTTCGTAAACATAAAAAAATAGAGACCATCAAATATTTGGTTTATCTAAACATAAGAACTGTAATCAGATATTTGATAATACTTCTTCAAGTGAAATTCCCTGTCAAAGCGTTTAATAAGTTTACGGTCTACAGCGTGAAATCCAACTTTTTTATGTGTAGAAGTTTTAATGCCTCTGTTGACTTAATTTAAATAATTTACAAGGTGGGCTTCGATCCCATCTGTCAGGGCCAACCAGGGCTGAGCAGGATACGATGTCCCTGCAGAAAGACCAAGATACTCAATAAAAATCCTCCACAAATGGGAATCGAACTCAAGTCTTCATCATGAACAGTACCTGGGGAAGCACCTAATTGCTACACCACTGACGCTGGTCAAGTCTTGTTTCTAAGGGATTAGAGCTCAATGCATTAATTTGCTCAAGAGAGGGGAGCTGTCGCAAAGCTGAAACTGAAGGTGGGTGAATGGAAGGCACCACTGGCAGGGACTACTACTGGGGTGTTGTTTTTTTATGTTGTTTGTCTTTGTCTTTCTTTTCACGTGCCCAGTGATCAATGTGCTTCTCTCTACTCCAAAAGTAAACAGAGCCGAATCATTTAGGAGCGACACTATTTTCCTTCACCTATCCCGTAGTCTGGCTGACTGTTGTAGCACCACTGCATATTTTACAACTATCCTAAGATTTTTCCAGGCCTCTCATTTCTCACCTCTCCGTAGTTAGATGTTCTAGTCACGACCAGTTCACTTCCTACCTCAGAATTACAAAGTTGTATCTGCTCAGTTTTGAGAAATTTGATGTAAAAAAAAAAATTTGAGTTTCACAACATGTCAAGCGTTTCAAATTCAGTTCTTGGAAATCTTTGATAACGACTCTGAATAATCTTACGATTTTGATAGAGCAGATAGAACATTTAGTTTCTGACCTCATGGGCTCAGTAACTCAAAACGGCCAAAAATGTCAGATAGAACTTTGCAGTTCTGAGGTAGAGACTTTTTAATGTGGTCTTCTCGTCGTTTACTCTTTCTGCATCTTCGTCTCCCTTCTTCTGCTGTTTCTTTGTAGGATAGTCCTGCAATGGCTAAAGGTAGTTTCAATAAAAATGAGCTCAATCTTGAAAAATAGAAACATCCCAATGACTACCAAAATGACATTTCTAAAAATGCTGTGTGTAGCCAACCCTTCTACCCTCGTATGGTTGTGAATACTGGGCAATCACCAAAGACAATGAAAATAAAACAGAAGCAACAGAAATGTGGTTTCTTAGTAGACTGCTGAGGGTTTCTTGGAAGGAAAAGAAATCAAATAAGGTAGAAGATCTACTTGACTTTAAGAATCCCACATTGGCCGCTCACTGATAAAAACAATCAGGAAAAGACAAATTTTAATGACGTTTCTTGAATCGACATAAAGGCATTGAACATCTAACTCTTGCTAGCAAAACTGAGAGCAAACGAGCTACAGGTAGACCCAGAGCAATGGGGGACTGGGAAAGATCAGGATAATGTGGCCTTTTTGGGAGAATCTGAGTAAAGGAATAAATGAAGAACCATGATTGCTGATGTCTGTCGCAGATCTGGCGCTTCATGTTGATGATCTTTAAAGATTTTATGCTATCAAAAACCCATTTTGGACTGATATAATTCCTCCATTTCCAAGTTCTCTCTCTCTCTCTCTCTCTCTCTCTCTCTCTCTCTCTCTCTCTCTCTCTCTCTCTCTCTCTCTCTCTCTCTCTCTCTCTCTCTCTCTCTAGCTTGGTCGATACCTGTCTATCTCTCTGTCTCACCAGTGATGTCCACTTTCCACATCTATTCACACCACCCTTTATATTTAGCGCTGTTTGTCAGTGGCGTGTTTGACACACTAGCGGTTTATTCATCACATTGCACTCAATTTGGTCGGCGCAAGTCGGCTCCCACATTATGACATTGTGTTGGTCTTTGATGTGGAAGAGGAGACATCATCGTTAAGAGAACATAATTCCCGTTCTTTCTCAACTAAAGAAGGCGCGCGTTTTTGTATGAAAAGAAAGTTGTGTTGAATTGCGCAGAAGTGCACCCTTATTGTCCAAGTTCAACTTCCGTAGGCTACTTGACAACCGCAGGCTAGGCCTAAAGATGGTGTACTGTGTACGATCATTGGTACAAGCAAGTACCTTGGTCAGATTCGGCAGTCTGCTTATTCTGATCGTATAAATAATATAGAGTAATCAAAAACAGTAAGTTCCGGCCCTCTGCGGTACCCCCCCCCCCCCCAAAAAAAAAAAAAAAAAAAAAAAAAGTACATGTAGATATCTAGATCTAGTTTCTTTTTTTTTTAAACATGCTCGTGTGCAGGGATTGTGTTCTCCCTTTGTTCTTTGGACAAGCAGAGCACCTAGTGGCAGCATTTTTAAAAAATAAATGGTAACAACTTGAACAGCAGCAAACTAGCCAAAGCTCAAAATTTTACTGGAAAGATTTGACATGATGAGGAACAATGTCACTCACAGGGTGATGATAGTGATAGTCATAGCTCATAAAATTATGCTCACTCGGGAAAATAAAAGGGCGGTGTGATTTGGTGACATAGATCTAATATTCGTGCTAGAAATTAATGTCTACTTGAAATTTATATCGAGGTGAGATAGTGTCAGAGTTAGGGCTATATTATAGCCGTTTTTGTCATCTTGTGTATCTACTTCCTTCCATGCATGTGCATGTTGTGTAGCATCGTTTGGTATCTTATTTTTGTCAAAGTGAAACTCAGGTTCAGTCTTTTAGTCGATCTTTAGCTTTCACCCTTCATTGACAGAGTTTTTGTTTTGGATTGGGTTGGTTTTTTTAAGATAGCCTACTTTTTTTTTTTGAGAATCGGATTTCAGTTGCCGTCTATATATATATATATATATATATATATATATATACATGTGTGTGTGTGTGTGTGTGTGTGTGTGTGTGTGTGTGTGTTCAGCATAAAATGAATGTGAACCATGGCCCGCTGCATGTTGTTCTGTTATGGACTATCTGGCTGTTCGAAACGGGAGAGGGAAGTATTCACTCCAGACTGAGACATTTTGAAGTTTTGACGCCAAGTGACTTCAGGGTGAGGACAAAGAGAGACGCAGTGAGTGGGCAAGTGGACTACAAGATTTTGCGCTTCAAAGCATTTGGTATGAGATTTCATCTCGTTCTTACCCCTGGCTGGTCTGTGGTCGATTCGGAGGAGCTGGAGTGCAGTCTTGTCGGGGCTGATGGAAGGTGAGCTGCTACTTACTCTCTCTCTCTCTCTCTCTCTCTCTCTCTCTCTCTCTCTCTCTCTCTCTCTCTCTCTCACACACACACACACACACACACACACACACACACACACACACACACACACACACACACACACACACACACACACAGACACACACACACACACACTCACACACACACACACACACTCACACACACTCTCTCTCTCTCTCTCTCTCTCTCTCTCTCTCTCTCTCTCTTCTGACGCTGTGGCGTCATAAGCGGTCAGCGATGCCGTCAGCATGCAGGAACTCAACACTTGCTCGAGGGTCCTTGAGCGTGGGTGTCACTTACCCTTACAGATCATTGCCAACGAGAAAAGTAAGAGAAGAGGTTCGATTGCAGTAGGAAAATAAGTCTTTTGGTCCTAGACTCAGTTTTTTTTCTTCCGCCTTGAGTCCTCGTGGGTGGACCAAACACTCAACCTAAAAATGGCCCACCAAGTGACCAGGTAGGTACTTGTTCTTAACAAAAGATCAAGACATTCTACTATTACTCGTTTGCATTTACTTCTGGGAGCATAATTTTCTGGAACGTTGGCCTACTGACTTTAATAGCAACACGAGCCATCGCAGCTTACTCTCATTTACATATTCAATGATTGTCTGATACGAATTTAAGAACATTAACATGACACCCAAAAAGAAAGACACACAAAACAAAACTAGAATAAAAATAACAATTTTTTTTAAACATGAGCCATCACCACACAACATAATATGATAGCCAATGCAGAGCAAACAATATCGTTTGTTGTAACTAAAGCAGCCCCAACATGTAACTGACTTTCCCTTTTTTTTAAATTTACTCTTTTGAATGAGCAGATATTGCTGAGTCCAGATAGTAATATGTTTATGATGATTGCGAATTATGTTTTCCATCTATTTGACAGGTCAGAAAAGTTCACAGTAGACACAGATAGACTTTATTCTGGATCTGTTAGCGGAAAACCAGACACTTCTGTTGACGCCTTTCACGTGAACGGGATGTGGACAGCCGACATCCAAGACACGGTAGAGCATTACACTATAGAGCCCATCCGGCGACACGAGACACACTCTACGTCTCAGAACATGGTCATATACAGGTGAGACAAGGCAGTGTGGGGAAAGGCACGAAGTCATTATTAACCAAACCCCCCCCCCCTTTTTTTTTTTCCTTAAAGTTTAAAGCAGCCGAGAAAGACTCTGAAATGCTGGAAAATGCTTATCGTTTACCTCGGAGTTGTTATGCTGCTATTGCTGCTGGTGCTGTTGTTGTTGTTATTATTATTATTATTATTATTATTATTGTTATTATTATTATTATTATTATTATTATTATTGTTGTTGTTGTTGTTGTTGTTGTTGCTGTTTGGCTGTTGGTGTTGTTTTTTCATAGCAGAAAAAGACTATTGATGTGGTGAAGTGCTTTTCCTCACTCAAATTTAACTAAAAATCAAAGCTGAATTAATTGCTTCTGTTGCTTCTGTTATTGTTGTTGTTCTTGCTACTGCCTTTTGAAGTTAACATGATTATTTCATTAATAATAATAATAACATCATCATCATCATCATTAGCATCATTGCTATTATTACAGTATAACACGGATACCTCGAATTCGTCGGGACCGGCATAGGTAGTTCGAGGGATATCTTACAAAGATAAAAGAAGAAATAAAAACGGGACTGCAGGTACACTTCGATGAATGCGTGATTTTGAGTCTTCTATGTTTGACCAATCCCTGTTAAACTGTATTACTGTTATTTTTTAAGATTATTATTACAATTATTTTTACAATTAATGTTACTGTTGTTGTTGTTGTTGTTGTTGTTGTTGTTGTTGTTGTTGTTGTTGTTGTTGTTTTTCTTGTTGTTGTTGTTGTTGTTGTTATCACCATTATAATTACTGATATGTTTTAAAGTTATACCGATGATATAATATTAATAGACCAGCTTTTTTATTTAAAAAAAGGGGTAGGTGGGAGTGAGTGAGAAAAAGTAATTGGGATAGAAAAAAAGGGGGGGGGGAGTGTTATGCATGAAAGAAAGTGTACGTGTGAGGGGGGAGCGAGAGAGAGAGAGAGAGAGAGAGAGAGAGAGAGAGAGAGGGGGGGGGGAAGGGCGTAAGATAAATAAAAAAGAACACCTTCTAGTATTTACTCACACTACTCTTTCTCACTCCGTTTCCACAGGTCAGCAGATCTTATACTTGGCAATGTATCCGAAGCAGTCTCTAACTTACTTCATAAATCATGTAAAACCTACGATGCTCGGAAGTTTCGTCACTTATTTCAAAACGAGAGCTACAATCACGTGAAAGAATCTCGAGGAAACGTCAACAAGGAACCTGCTTCTGGAAACGACAAGGGGCCTTATTACGCCAAAGATGTTCGCTTTCACAGACTGTCGCGTTCCGTAACGCCTTTTCACAACATATGCGACATCTTTGCCATAATGGACACTTACACTTTTGACCGTTTGGGACAAAGAGACCCCCAGTGGAGTGCCCACTTACTGCTTTTCTGGCACCACAAAGTCAACAAAATCTTCACATCAACGATCTTTGGACCTTTCAGAAACATTGGGATGAGAGTAAGACGCCTCGTTCTTTTAACGCAGTACACGAGTGGCAAAAGTACATGGGACGAGTACAACACCGATGAAATGAATGCAAGTGCGGACGAACTTATAGGTTCGATGTCGAAAAATAACGAATTCAGCTCGTACTGCTTGGCCCATCTGACGACACAGAGAACAATGAGAGACTACGTCTTGGGAGCTGCTGTCAACGGGATTCAGACAACTTACCCACCTGGAGGACCCTGCGCCTCATCCGGACAGAGGGCCTTAAATGTGGGGTTCTCAACGTTGGGATTTGAAAACAGTATTATTGCTGATAAGGTGGGTATAAAAGTGTACAAGAAAACTGAAAAGTTTCTTCTTTTATCGTAAACGTTTGTCAGCAGCTGCTGACGTCTTGCTTTAGCTCAAAAAGGACCAACGTCATTTAAAACCCCAAAAATTGCCATAAGACCTTAAAAAAGAGGAGGAAGTTTAAAGGAAGGGCAAGGACACTAAGCACATTTGCACATCCACACTTTAGACACAGATAAAACAACAACAACAGCAACAACAACAACGACGACAACTACAACATCAACAACAACAACAACAACAGCAACACGACCACCACCATCACCACCAACACCACCACCA
>NW_004797349.1:1249991-1255920 GCF_000002075.1 Aplysia californica
AATAAGGATTTTTATAATGGGCTATTTCATGCAATACCATTATGCCTCCTAGAATATTTTGGTGATATAATTGAGCAGATTCTAAAGTTTGGAACTGGAAATGGAGAGTTGATTTTTGTGTGTACATCAACATTATTTCTTGAAGCTGAAAGTAAATATGTGTGACTTTTGATTTTACTCCTTTTCTTAAAAAACCACCACAGGCACAACTCACATGTAAGCTTCTGCTTCTGTCGTCAGAACTAAATCCACCTGCTTTAGATGAAAATTCTTATGCTGTCAAGAGAATTATCAGTCACTGTTAGGTATAAGCCTTTGAAATATAAATCTGCATAAAGATAATGATGATTTGTTGGAAAGACAGGGTACTGAACAATCAACAACTTGTTCTCATAATTTGTTTGAATCCTGAAAAAACTCTAGAAAACATCCGAATTGGCTTGCTTCGGACATATAATGAGGCAAGATGGTTTTCCAAAAACAGTGCTGATAAGAAAAATAGAAAGAAAGAGAGAAACGTTAAAGGATCAAGATGTCAAAGGACAAATTATATAAAAGACTGGACAGGGAGCAGAAAAAATGCTGGCTGAGTGCATGACAATGGCACAGGACAGATTGGCTAGGAGAGGTGTGGTTCATCTACCTCAGTCCTGGGACAACAACAGCTGCAACAACAACAACAACAACTACAACAACAATACCTTCGCGTTTCCCTCAGATGTACATCGTGGTAATGGCGCACGAGTTGGGTCACAACTGGGGCTCGCCTCACGACCCGCCCGAGGACCCGGTTTGCTCACCATCTGAGAAAAAGGGAGGCAAGTACATCATGTGGGCTCGGTCCAACGCGGCCAAGAGCGCCAACAACCAAAAGTTCTCGCCCTGCAGTATCGAAAAGATCACTGCACTGTTAAAGGTGAGGAATGCAAGATCTAACATTCCCTCGAGATATAATTGATTAGGATATTGTCCATCCACTTTGCCGTATTTTAGTCCTTTCAAAAGTGAAATAAGATACCTGTAATTTGGCGACTTTTCAGTTTTCATATGTTGGTCAGCCTTTTAAAAAGTTGTGTTTTCTTTTTCAGGTGGACCCCGAGGTCAACGTAGGGAAATAAGTAGGATTAAGGGGGAACCTGGGGTCTATCTAGCGAAATAATAGGTTTTATGATAGGTGGACCCCGGGGTCACAGTAGTGAAATAAATAGGATTAAGGATTGATGGACCCCAGGGTCACCATAGTGAAATAAGTAGGTTTAATTAAGGATTGGTGGACCCCGGGGTCATTAACGTTGTGAGAAAAGTAGGTTTAAGGATTGGTGGACCCCGGGGTCACCATAGTGAAATAGTCCTTAATTAAACCTACTTATTTCACTGCGTTGACCCCCTATCCTAAAACCTAGTATTTCGCTAGGTAGACCGCGGGTTCCACCTATCCTAAAACATTTTTTGTTGTTGCTAGGTAGGCCCAGGGCTCCACCTATCCTCTTCCATTATTTTTTCAAGACTAATGTATAACTGCGCTACCTTTGTTCGGAAATTTTAAGAATGTGTGCTTGTGGGTGGTTTATTCCTTCTTTCCTATCAAACATCTATTGTCCTTATCTCCCATCCTTTTTGTGTTTGTTACTCTCTTGTTACACTTCTATTCTTCGGCACGTATACTTATAAGACTTAATTGCTTTGCAAGTGCCGTTAAACTCATACTGAAAGTAAAAGCAAAAAACAAAAATAAAGTTTGTACTTTGATTTTATTTCCACTCTTTTTGTCCCTCAGACCAAAGCACACGAGTGCTTCTTACCAGCCAGCGCCTCTATAGGTCTGTGCGGGGACGGGATCGTCTCGCAGGGAGAGGAATGTGACGAGGGTTTCCTCCTGTTCACCAATACCACCATCGACTGTTGCACGAAAAGGTGCACTCTCAGAGCTGGCGCCGTCTGTTCCCCGTCGTCCAGCCCGTGTTGTTCAGATGATTGTCACGTCGCTCCAAAAACGCAAGAGTGCAAAAATCTGGATGCCCACGTTTGCCGTGAAACATCTTATTGTACCGGCACGGATCATTCTACTTGTCCAAAACCTAGGGCGAGAGAAGACGATACCCCGTGCAACGACCATGGTACTTGTTGGAACGGAGAATGTTTGTCTTTTTGTGAGAACAGGGGACGCACTTTAAAGCCGCCTAAACAACTTGTTTCGTGCACGTGTGACTCGAATCGCGAGGAAATGTGCAGTATGTGCTGTATGGACATCCTGACCAACGAATGTCGCCCCACTGAAACTCCCTACACGGACGGAATGCCCTGTACATTCGGGACCTGTCGTGGCGGTGTCTGCAGGTCTTCGGAGTACCGAACCAGGAAATCACCTTACGTCACTGGTTTCACCAAGAACATAGCTCTGTGGTTGTCCATTTTAACGTTCCCAATCTATATCATCGCTCTTGTGTGTACGCAATTTGTTGAAATTTAGAGTTGTGTTTGTTCCGTTGTGGTTCAAGCAAATAGATGTACCGTTTTTAAATAAATGCATTTTGATAGATGAGATCGGAAACTGTTGTTTATTGTTTGTTTGATTGTTTTAAGTTTGGGACTTTTTTATCTCTTTTATTTCTGGTTTGTATTGTTGCTGTCATTGTTGTTGTTGTTGTTGTTTTGTTGTTGTTTTTGCTTTGGTCTGTTGTTGTTTTACTAAGGTATAAAATGTAATATTATTATGCGGGTAATTTCGAAAGTGTTCCCCTAGCCAAAGGAAGAAGAATGAGAAACGAACTAAGCAATAAAAAAACGACACAATAAAAGTAAAAACCATAGGTTTGCCTTACTGTGTGCCATGTTCATGGGTACTATAGATTATTCCTCTGTTAGAGGGATTGCACTCCTGCTGGTGTGAAGTTGGTCTACGCAGGACACCCCAACCCATCTTGGGTGACTCTGATAGCGTTTTACTAGGAAAACTATAACTCGTGAAGCCAACAGGTAGCAGTATACCGTCGGTGGTCATATTTCTTCTTTTTTGTATCGATGGGATGTAATGCACCTATTTAAGTTTAAGGCAATTAGACTTATATGAACTTCACGATATTATGTTCTATTAATTATACGTTTGACTATGGATCGGTCTGTCTGTACCTATGGGCTACGAGAAGTACAGGCTCTGCCCTAATGATCGAAAGGCTTTTTTTTTTAATGGAGAGGGTGTTTTTTTCAATCCATCGACACAGTTTCAGTTATTTAAGAGGCGGGCTTCGATTCTACCTGTCAATTCCAACCTGGGCTGAGATGGAAAGAACGCCCCAGCAGAAAGCCTGAGACACTCAATGAAAATCCTCACCACACGGGAATCGAACTCCTGTCTTCAGCATGCGACAGAGTAGCGCCTAACCGCTGTACCACAGACATTGGTAAAGGAGTCTAAATGCGGCATGACCACTAAAATGTTGTTGTTAGATGGCTCTTAAGTCACCCGGTAAATTATTGAATACTAAACGTCAACATACATAAGTGTATGATGACTACAGCAATTATAATCCTCTCTTGTGCGGTTTGTAGATATCAATGTGCGCAAGAGCAAAGGAGATCGTCTAAAAAAGAAAAGTAGATCTATCACTTGTGCGCAAATTGGTCCTGAATGCTGGGGTTTGCGATGTTCTTGTACTTATATTATATTTTCTAACGCGCCTTCTTTGACTCAAGGATTTTAAATAACTTCAATAACTTGAAACATTATGACATGTTTGTCAAGCAACAAATGAGCGGTGGCAGAGGAATACTACTACACAATGTACGTAGGCTCAGACTTTACTCAGAGAGATACGAACTGGGAGTCAAACCATAGAGATTGGTGGGAGAGAGGAGAGAGAGAAAGAAATGGGGAAGGAGAGAAGAGAGGGGGAGAGGAGGGAGAGAGAGGAATGGAATAGTGGAGGGGGTGAGAGACGGAGAGGAAAGACAGGAGCGAAAAGGGATAAGAGAAAGAGAGAGGAGGGAGAGTGAGTGAGAGTGTGTGTGTGTGTGTGCATGTGTGTGTGTGTGTGTGTGTGTGTGTGTGTGTGTGTGTGTGTGTGTGCACGTATATGTGCGCGCGCGCGCGCGCGCGTGTGTGTGTGTGTATGTCTGTCTGTTTGAGGGAGTGAGAAGGGCGTGAGAGCAAAGGTGGCAGAGGGAGTCATAGTTCCCTACAGCCTTCACCCTAGAGACACTAGTATTTGATTCGCTTCTGTATGAAACAGTGCTTCCCGGTTTAGCAGGAAGTGATACCAAAAAGATCAACAGGAAGGAAGTTCACATTGGGAAAAACATGGCTCCTACACACTGTGTTTTCTGACCATGCGACTTACCAGTCAGTGGTAGAGAAACGTGAGCAGGAACCCTCTTCTTGTAGCATACTCATCGCTGGACCTCAGGTAGAAAATCATTGGAAAGCAGCTGGTCTGATAGTTTTCCGAGTTTGTTACATCAATAGAAAACAGACTAAGATTGAGGTCCTTTTTTGTGAGGTCGCTGAAAATATGCTCAGAGAACGAGAACATCCTAATACCTAGGCGTCTTGCTGACAAGGGTAGTGTTAGTGTTTTGGGGGAGGGGGGAGGAAGGGGAGGAAGGGGAGGGGGGTAGAGAGATCTGCCGTCGATGTATTGTTATAAGCCTCGTCATTGTCACCACTCACCACCGTTATCGTCATTTTTTAAACCTGTTTTTTGTTTGTTTGTTTGTTTGTTTATTTGTTTGTTTTGGGTGTTTTGTTGTTCTGTTGTAGTTGTTCTTTGGTTAGTACTGAAGGTTTACCAGTTCATCAAGCCTGTTTTTATGAGTTTGAGCGATTTTTATCTTTAGTGAGTTTTTAAATTGAGGTAGATTATTATTTACTGTCGACATCTTGTATTCAGTCGGAGGAAGAAATTTGATTTTGTGCTGGTGAAGACAGAGACAGAAATTTTAGGCTTTCAAAGGTGAGAAAGAAATGATGAGGAGGGGGTGGAGGATTAATCGAGACACTATAAGCTTTCCGTTTCAGGTATAGGAGGTTTGTAAAGACATATTATAGTAAAATACGTTTTGAATTCTTACTTTAGTTTTCATCTGGGTGTTAAAACAGATGTTAGCGCAAGAAAATGTCCAAACTGCTCTTCTGAGTTGGAGGTTAGCGTTTGTCACTGATAGGTCCTGCATCTTTTCCTTCCCTCTGTCTGTCATGCTTTTTTCCTTGCACTCAATGACCGTTATTGTGTAGGTGTGCTTGTCTTACTCAAACAAACAAACAAACAAAATTTCTTTCTTTTGAAAACAGCTTGTCTTCTCTTCCTTTACCCTTTCTGTATTTCTAATATCTTAGTTATGATTCCACCACATAATTATGTTTCCATTTTTCCAGCTATGGCGAGGGACGGAGACATTCTTTGCCCGTACCTTACGTTGAACCCGAGGAAAGTGGTCATCAAAGGTTGTGTCAAAGTTCAGAAAGGCAGGAGCTTCATGCAACCACTGCTGGGAAGATATACGTGCTCAAACCAAAGCCAGGATGTTATACCACACGTGAGAGGTGACATTGCTTATCTGAAACGGTAAGTTCTCTGCCAGATTTGATGATGAATGGAAAAGAAAGTGAGGAAGTTAAAAAGCAGGGCTGGAGGTGGAAAGGGAATTTTCTTAAAGCTGGAAGGGAACGGGGGTGGATGAAAGAAAAACTGTATTGCGTTCCGCTGATTAAATGGGAACTTATATAATACGTATAAGAAGTGGTTATGTAAAATGAGTAGGTACATACGTACGCACAGACACACACGTGCGCGCACACATACACACATACACGGACACACTCACGTACACCCATACGTACACAGAAACACAGATGCACATCTCCTCTGTTCCTTCTCACTCTCTCTCTCTCTCTCTCTCTCTCTCTCTCTCTCTCTCTCTCTCTCTCTCTCTC
>NW_004797349.1:1256099-1257107 GCF_000002075.1 Aplysia californica
CAGAGAGAGAGAGAGAGAGAGAGAGAGAGAGAGAGAGAGAGAGAGAGAGAGAAGGAGGGGGTGAGAAAAAATATATAATTTTACTGAGCGAAGGCGCTTGCTTCAGCACGTAATATTCGTGCCGTCTTGTATACGTGAGTGCACATAGCACCAAGACAAATTTCTCCCTGCGAGATACATTATGTAGATTGGGATTATCATTGTCAACGATCGCCATCTTCAATGTGGTTACCGTGACGATGAGGACAGATTAAAAACAAAAACATCGACGACAATAGTGATGACGACGACGACGACGACATCGATTATGATGATGATGATGATGATGATGATGATGATGATGATGATGATGATGATGATGATGATGATGATGATGAAAATGAAAATGATGATCGCTGTTTTCTGTCTACAATGCAGAGGAGGATTTGTTTTACCGGAAGAGAGCGAAGTACCGAACCCAAGTTTACGAAAAACGCTGAGGCACGGGGGAAGAAATGAGAATACCGCAGAGTGCTTCCGGAAAGTGAAATTCTTCCTGGAAATCGCAACAGAGAAAATGGAGGAGACACAGGTCAGACATAATGAGAGAAATTCGTGTGGTTGTATAGCATGCATACCCTTTTTAAAGAATTTAATGATTCCTAAGGATACCAGAGGAAGGAAAAAGTAAAAAGTAAATTATGATTCCTTGCACAAAATATTACCGCCACTGTATATTCCACTATTCATATCGCTCTCGGAATAATAATAGATCCTATAGCGACAAGATGAATAGTGTTGTATTGTTGGTCCTTTTTTTTACTTTTTGAAGAAACTTCGAATCAAAATAATAAAAGTAAAACGTTATAAGAGAATTCTTTCACTATTTGAATACAATTGTTCCTGCTGCTTCTGTTCCAAGGTGTTGATGAAGAGATCAAAGGTGGCGAACATAAGTTTTTACACCAAAATCTAACTTCGGGTTGTTTTGTGTGTTTGAATGTGTGTGTGTGTGTGTGTGTGTGTGTG
>NW_004797349.1:1257207-1258484 GCF_000002075.1 Aplysia californica
TGTGTGTGTGTGTGTGTGTGTGTTTGTGTGTGTATGTGTGTATGTGGTGGGGAGGGGGGACACACAAAAACATGTACAGTCCGTTATTGGCGGATAGACATCCCTTCACCTTTCTTTCTATCCATGCTCCCCTTGCCTTCCAAGCGATACCTCGCCTTCTCTTAATAAGCAACCACAACAATACTGGCCTCAGCCCCTCTCTGGTGATCGCATCTTGACCCCAGCGACCTATTCAGGTGAGAGGTAGAGTGGACAGAGTGGACAGCGGTCATTTCTGTAATGATCTCCCCCCCCCCCTTCTCTCTCTGTCCCCCCCCCCCCCCCCCTCCCATGATCTCCCGGGGTGTGATCGGCGTAATTATAGACCGCTTGGTGGGCGGGCAGAAAGAGATGTGGTTTGAGAAGGAGAGAAGGTGGGAGGGAGGATGAGAAGGTTGAGGGAGGAGGGGGAGGGGGATTGAGAGAAAAAGGGAGTGAAGGAGAGAAGACGGAAGAGGAGGAGAGAAGGTGGGAGAGAAGGAGAGAAGGTGGGAGGGAAGAAAGAGAAGTGATTTGAGAAGGAAAGAAGGTGGGAGGGTAGGAGATGTAGTCTGAGAAAAAGAGAAAATGGGAGGGAAAGAGAGAAAGTGGAGAGAAGGGGAGAAGGTGGGGGGAGAGAGGGGAGAAAGGGGCAGAGAAGGAGAGAAGGTGGGAGAGAAGAAAGAGATGTGATTTGAGAAGGAGAGAAGGTGGGAGGGTAAGGGATGTAGTCTGAGAAGAAGAGATAATGGGAGAGAATGAGAGAAGGTGGAAGGGAAAGGAGATGTGCTCTGAGAAGGAGAGAAGGTGGGAGGGGAAGTCGAGAAGAGAGAGAGAGGGATATAGGGTTTTTTCTTGTATTTTGCTGTTGGTGCATCATATTTTCATAAAATACTTGCCGTTCAAAGCGCACTTAACAACCTGGATTGCTGTAATACTCTGTTAAAAACACTATCCTTTCTCAATATTATAATTTTTAACCCTCCTCGCATTCAATATATCAGCCAATTATAAAAGTTTTAACATGAAAAATGTATCATCTTTCCAATACCTATCCAGAATATTAAAACCAAAGTCACCAGCCCCAGAAACATGAAGACGGAGAAGCAAAGAAGAGAGGAAGAAGCAAGACTTGTATATGATGTGGCTGTACTCCGTGCCCAAAAACGAGCTTTAGAGGTACATAATATAATAGAGACACTAGGGAGAGAGCTAGAGAGAGAGAGAGAGAGCTAGAGAGAGAGAGGGAGAGAGAGAGA
>NW_004797349.1:1258818-1261601 GCF_000002075.1 Aplysia californica
CTCTCTCTTCTCTCTCTCTCTCTCTCTCTCTCTCTCTCTCTCTCTGTCTGTCTCTCTCACACACACACACACACACACACACACACACACACACACACACACACACACACACACACACACACTCACACTCTCACTCTCCTCCTCCCTCTCTGTCTCTCTCTTTTTGTTCCTCTCTCTCTATATATATATATATATATATCTCTCTCTCTCACACACAAACACACAAACACACACGTACACAGACACACACATACACACACACACACACACGACACACACACACACACACACACACAAACACACACACACATACACAGAGAGAGACACACGCACAATGGCATTCAGTTCCATACTCTGATGTTCTTACATTTGACTGTAATAGCAAGTCACTAGGGACAGAGTATAAAGAGACGTAATTACAGTTGATCAATTCCTCAGTACCACAGACCCACCGTTCAAGCAGAAAGGAAATGAAGAAAGCCCCGTCCAGACTTCTACGTGTGTGTAAGGCCAAGGAAGTTTAGTGGAAAAATAAACGTTTTTTTCCTTTAATTTGAAAGGCCTTGGCTTACAAATATTATGTATGTATCTCTATTACTATTAGTTACAAAGTTCTCATTTCTAATATTAATTTAATTTTGGGCCAATTATTTGGGCTATTTTGTTGCTGTTGTTGTTGTTGTTGTGTGTGTGTGTGGTAGCCTATCTGTTCGAAATGTTCGGACCCACGAAGAGTGTGCTCTTCGCCAGGGCCACCGCCTCCCTTGGGTAGCGGGTAGGCCAGGGCAAGATCGACTCTGGGATCGATTCTTTCGAGTCCCAATGAGGACTCAAAGAATCGATCTTGTTCCCAGACTCTAAGCTTCGAGTCCGCCCAGGGTCGATGCCTCCCGTCTCCTTTTTTTTAGCCTGGTTCCTAGCCTAGACTCCGAGACGAGAATCGAGGCAAGAATCTAGATCTCTACCGCACTAGACCTATTACAATCCTGTCGAGTTTTTCGCTTCAAAACAGACACCGCACCAGGACAGGACTGATCCGGCGCATAAGGCGGCTTCTTTGATGTCGGCCTAGGCGGAGTTAAAAATGCATTCCAAAATTGTCTTAAATATTGATCTAATCTAAGAAATAATAAGATTTTCGTGATCAGCGACCCAAAATTAGCCAAAATTACCCGGGGAACCCAATTTAAAGCCCGATTACCAAGTTAAATTAATTTTTGTGAGTTTTGTTTACTTATGTTTTTGTTTTTTTTTTCACTATTTGAATTTGGCGTGCACTAGGCCTTGATACATGTATATATTCAAGACTGTGTCTTCAAGGTGGATGAATCATAGAGTTACCCCCTTTTAAACTATCGAGGTTGCGTGTGCCTGTGCTCTGTTGCTTCGTATTTGAAAAAAGAGAAAGAGAAAACAGTATTAGGTCATACTGTCCCACCGATGTTGTAGTAATTCACAACTGCTCGGGACTCAATGAAACAAAAATGTCACGTCCCAATAATAGGTGCGGTACAAGACACTCTAGTTCAAAGGTTTCAATCGTCAGACGGGTCGGTCCCGGGACGAACTTTCGTAGGCCTAGTGAAGTAGGGGCAAGAAACTACCAGTCAGTCACTATATCAATTGTTTCACGCAACCCCCCCACCCCACCCCACCTTCCTCTTCCTCTTCCCCGCTATGAGTGAATGCTAAACTAGGCCTAGGCCTACTTGTCGTGTCTACCGTGTAACCCAGTACGAAACCACGCTGCACATAGGCTACTGCTACTTTGAATGTTATTGCCCCACCCCCGCCCATCCCAAATTAAATCATTCACTTCCCTTTTCTCTTTCTTTTGTCTTGAACATTAAACGCTTGCTTTCGAATTTCCCTTCACGTTCATCTTCACTGTGCACGTATTCTTTTGTAAATCATATTGTGTGTTTTGAGTTGGTATCAATGAGTTATCATGCCTGGACGTCGATCTTTAGCTTCGGACTTTTTTTTATAAGCTGGAAAACACAGTACTGTTGTTTGTATGATTTGTAATAATATTTTGGCATACAATAACACAACGTCGACAATAACAAAACATTTGTCATCAAAGCATGCTTTGACGTATCAGGAAGCAAAGGGTGCAAGAGAGAAGGAACCTGTGCCCCACGCATTGGCAAGAGTGATAGAAGGGAGGCAACACACACACACACACACACACACACACACACACACACACACACACACACACCCAAACACACACACACACGACACACACACGCAAACACACACGACACACACACACACACACACACACACACACACACACAAATGCGTGAAAGCCAACTGTCTTAGCACGCGCGCAGGCTTAGCCAGCCACTTCTGTCAAACTCGAGAATCGAGGTCTCGATCTTAAGAGCTATTTTTAGCAGTGTTCAAGACTCGAGGTCTCGATCTTAAGAGCTATTTTTAGCAGTGTTCAAGTCATGGCCTCTAGGCCTAAACAGCCCACTTGAAGCAGCTTCCAAAATCTAAAATCGGACTCGATTCCTCGATCTTTTTTCAGTTTTGGGATCGAGGCCTCGAGTCTTTTTGTCGTCGATCTTGCCCTGGCCTAGTCTTGAGCACTCCGAATGCTCCCTTTGATACCATCATACGAGTACGAGTCATCGTCATAGAATCTAGATCTAGATATAGATCTAGTTCGCTGTTCATTGCCGAAACGAAAAGAACGGGCCGCCTCCACCAAATCAAGTGCTGACTAGTGACTGTCGGTGTCGGGCGTTAAAATGGTTCTACCCTAATGCTTT
>NW_004797349.1:1262731-1264393 GCF_000002075.1 Aplysia californica
GAGAGAGAGAGAGAGAGAGGGGGGCGGGGCAGAGAAACGCAGAAAATGAAGGTGTAACAAGAAGAAAAAAGATTAATATTTTGTAAGCATTAAAATGATATTACATGTATGTTGATAGCAACTTTGCTCCAATATAATTGAACACTTTAATAAGTATGTTCCATCAGCCTAGCTTAAAAAGGAACAAACAAACAACATCAAATTCCAGGATAGACTGGAAATAACTCTCTGGCTGAGTAACTTCATCGTGTTGGCTTTCATAAGGGTTAACAACTTCACTGTCGGTGGGTGGTTGGCGGGCGCTCTAGTGTGATTTGCTTCTTCTTTCCTATCAAACGTCTATCGTCCTTATCTCTCCTCCATCATTTTGTGTTTGTTACTCTCTTGTAACACCTCTAGTTGGCACTAATTTGACCTAATGGTGCTGTAAAACTCTAGCTAAAACGCAAAAGTAACTTCACTTTTCTGTAGACATGTGTGGTCACCCAAAACTGACTCATTGCCTGTTTTTACTGTTATATAGGAAAGGTTTTAGAAACTGTAGCTGGTATGTGTGCTGTTGAATATTTTTACTAAGGGACGTGTATTATGGTTTTATTTAAATCTCTCTTGAGTGAATATATTATTCTGTCTGTGCAACTAGATGGAAGCGCCTCGGTTTTGAACAGGTTAATAAGTTCTTTTTGTTAAAGTTTTAATAGCTTTGGTAGAAGCAACGAGCAGTTATTAGGTTCAGAGAGATCCAAACTGTTAGCTATGCCTGGGATCGCAAGGAGGGACTAAGTGCTCCACTTTTTTAACGCCAAATCATCGCCTTTAGGGACTCTTTGCTTTAACCGAACAGCGACTAGTACTGCTGAGAAACGTACAAACAAAACTAGCAGATGACTCTGCCTTGTTTACTAAACAAATAGTACACTATGCCATAATAAAGTCGATATGTGTTCAGAACGCCCTTTTTGGACGGTGGTTTTCTGTCATGCCTTACCTCTAAAATATAAAGTTCATGGCCGTTAAGGGCGCGTGTGGAGATCCTTGAAAAAATCTCAATGGGGGGTTTGAACCAGGGCGGTCTGTGGCATAACCCAAGTGGACAACTGCTAAGCAATGAGCACAACTCAAGAGGACAGCGCGCTCATATGACCTTAGCAGTTGCGAGCGCCGTAAAACCCTGTACTACATACATACAAGAGGACAGCTGCTGAGCAATGAGTACAACCCATGTATTTCCTGAAGCTATTGCGGTGTGGGTTTTTTTGTTTCATTACATTTCATTGAAAGTATTTTCTGACAACATAGTCATGAGCTTGCACTTTGAGCTTGCATTCTCGGCATTGGCGGTAACGTTTCAGATATGGATTTTCTTTAAATATCGTCAGTTTAAAATGATATCACAATTCTGCATCCTCGCTGCTGTCATTTTGGAAGTAGTCTGCGCTGATTTCCATGGAGATGTCAATGTAGGATTGCGTTGCTTCAAGAAGTTTCTCTACCTTTTTGACAAGCTGGTGGAAGCGGGGACGGTCATCTGGTCTGGGGTGCCAACAGCAGAGCATTATCTTGTATCTTGTGGGAAAGCACGGGAGTAAAGTTTGGGTTAGATTTTAGAGCATACTGTAGACAAACATAGTATACGCATATGGATACACACACACACACACA